>NW_024511622.1:0-4457 GCF_017590135.1 Pyrgilauda ruficollis
TCTCCAGGAGGGGTCCCACTGTCCCCTCTCCTTGGGGTCCCCAGTTTGGGGTCTCCAGTATGGGGTCCCACTGTCCCCTTTCCCTTCTTTGGGGTCCCTCTGTCACCTGGGGGGTCCCACTGTCCTGTCTCCCTTCTTTGGGGTCCCCAGGGGGGTCCCACCATCCACTGTCCCTGGTTTGGAGTCCCCAGGGGGGTCCCACTGTCCCTGTCCCTGGTTTGGGGTCCCCAGGGGGGTCCCACTGTCCCCTGTCCGTGGGGTCCCACTGTCATGTGGGGGGTTCCCACTGTCCCCTCTCCCTTCTTTGGGGTCCCTCTGTCACCTGGGGGGTCCCACTGTCCTGTCTCCCTTCTTTGGGGTCCCCAGGGGGGTCCCACTGTCCCCTGTCTCTGGTTTGGGGTCCCTTTGTCATGTGGGGGGGTCCCACTGTCCCCTGTCCCTGGTTTGGGGTCCCCAAGAGGGTCCCACCATCCCCTGTCCTCAGTTTGGGGTCCCACTGTCCCCTGTCCCTGGTTTGGGGTCCCACTGTCACTTGGGGGGGTCCCACCGTCCCCTGTCCCTGGTTTGGGGTCCCACTGTCACTTGGGGGGTTCCCACTGTCCCCTGTCCCTGGTTTGGGGTCCCACTGTCACTTGGGGGGGTCCCACTGTCCCCTGTCCCTGGTTTGGGGGTCCCTGATCAGGGTCCCTTGGAGAAGGTCCCTCTCTTGTCCCCTGTCGTTTGTGGGTGTCCCCTCATACCCTGCTCATGGTTGGGGTCCCCAAGGGAATCCCCCCCGGTGCCCCAGTCCATGAGCCCCCCCCCAAATCCCCCCAGGGCCACCCCAAATCCACTCAGGGCCACCCCAAACTCACTCAGGGCCACCCCAAAGTCCCCAAAGGCCACCCCAAACCCCCTCAGGGCCACCCCAAACCTGCCCAGGGCCACCCCAAACCTGCTCTGGGCCACCCTAAACACTCCCAGGGCCACCCCACAGCCCCCCAGGGCCACCCCAAAGTCCCCAAAGGCCACCCCAAATCCACTCTGGGCCATCCCAAACCTGGTCAGGGTCACCCCACAGCCCCCCAGGGCCACCCCAAACTCACTCAGGGCCACCCCAAAGTCCCCAAAGGCCACCCCACACCCCCCCAGGGCCACCCCAAATCCACTCAGGGCCACCCCAAACTCACTCAGGGCCACCCCAAAGTCCCCAAAGGCCACCCCAAACCTGCTCAGGGCCACCCCAAACCTGCTCTGGGCCACCCCAAATCCCCCCAGGGCCACCCCAAACTCACTCAGGGCCACCCCAAACCTGCTCAGGCCACCCTAAACCTGCTCAGTGTCACCCCAAACTCCATGAGGGCCACCCGCAGACCTGCTCAGGCCCTCCCCAAACCCTCCCAGGGCCACCCTAAACTTGCTCTGGGCCTTCCCAAACTCACTCAGGGCCACCCCAAACCCCTCAGGGCCACCCCAAACCCCCTCAGGGCCACCCCAAATCCACTCAGGGCCACCCCAAATCTGCTCTGGGCCACCCCAAATCTGCTCAGGGCCACCCCACACCCCCCCCAGGGCCACGCCAAACCTGGTCAGGGCCACCCCAAATCTGCTCAGGGCCACCCCAAACTCACTCAGGGCCACCCCAAAGTCCCCAAAGGCCACCCCAAACCCCCTCAGGGCCACCCCAAACCTGCCCAGGGCCACCCCAAACCTGCTCTGGGCCACCCTAAACACTCCCAGGGCCACCCCACAGCCCCCCAGGGCCACCCCAAAGTCCCCAAAGGCCACCCCAAATCCACTCTGGGCCATCCCAAACCTGGTCAGGGTCACCCCACAGCCCCCCAGGGCCACCCCAAACTCACTCAGCGCCACCCCAAAGTCCCCAAAGGCCACCCCACACCCCACCCAGGGCCACCCAAACCCTCCCAGGGCCACCCCAAATCCACTCAGGGCCACCCCAAACCCCTCAGGGCCACCCCAAATCCACTCAGGGTCCCCCCAAACCCCCTCAGGGCCACCCCAAAGCTGCCCAGGGCCACCCCAAACCTGCTCTGGGCCACCCTAAACACTCCCAGGGCCACCCCACAGCCCCCCAGGGCCACCCCAAAGTCCCCAAAGGCCACCCCAAATCCACCCCCGAGCTGTCCCTGACCCCTGTCCCCCCCAATCAGCCCCTAATTAGCGCTAATTACCCCTGATCACCCCGTATCTTATCGGGGGGGAGGGGGACTCTGGACCCGGACGTGGCACTGCCACCGCCCTGTCCCTTCCTGTGTCACCTTTGTCACTCCTGTGACACCGCTGGCACCCCCCCCCCCCCCCCCCCCCCCCCCCCCCCCCCGCCCTCCTGTGCCACATCTGTCCCCTCCTGTGTCACCTCTGTCCCCTGCTGTGTCACCCCTGTCACTTCCTGGGGGTGTCCCCAAGCTTTGGGGTCTCCTCTGGGTGTCACCAGGGGGGTCCTGTCCTTGTGTGTCCCCTTCTGCGTCACCTGTGTAACTTTTGTGTCACCTCTGCCATTCTTATGTCACCTTTGTCCCCTCCTGTGCCACATCTGTCCCCTCCTGTGTCACCTCTGCCACTCCTGTGTCACCCCTGTAACTTCCTGGGGGTGTCCCCAAGCCTTGGGGTCCCCTCTGGGTGTCCCCAGGGGGGTCCTGTCCCTGTGTGTCCCCTCCTGTGTTACCTGTGCCACTCCTGTGTCACCCTTGTCACTTCCTGGGAGGGTCCCCTCTGGGTGTCCCCAGAGGGGTCTCGTCCTTGTGTGTCCCCTCCTGTGTCACCTCTGTCACTTCTGTGTCACCTCTGCCATTCTTATGTCACCTTTGTCCCCTCCTGTGCCACCTGTGTCACTTTTGTGTCACTTTTGTGTCACCTCTGCCATTCTTATGTCACCTTTGTCCCCTCCTGTGCCACATCTGTCCCCTCCTGTGTCACCCCTGGGGATGTCCCCAAGCCTTGGGGTCCCCTCTGGGTGTCCCTTTCTCTGTCACCTCTGTCCCCTCCTGTGCCACCTCTGCCACTCCTGTGTCACCCCTGTCCCCTCCTCTGTCACTTCTGTCACTCCTGTGTCACCTCTGTCACTTCTGTGTCACCTCTGCCATTCTTATGTCACCTCTGTCCCCTCCTGTGCCACCTCTGCCACTCCTGTGTCACCCCTGTCACCTCCTGTGCCACCTGTGCCACTCCTGTGTCACCCCTGTCCCCCCCCCAGGGATGTCCCCAACCCTTGGGGTCCCCTCATGTGTCCCCAACCCCTGGGACAGTTTGGGGTGTCCCGGGGGGGCTGTCCCCGTGTGTCCCTCCCTGTGTCCCCTTCTGTGTCCTTTCCTGTGTCCCCTCTGTCACTTTTGTGTCCCCTCCTGTGTCCCCTCCTCTGTCACTCCCCCGGGATGTCCCCAAGCCTTGGGGACCTCCTGGGAGGGTTTGGGGGTGTCCCGGGGGGGCTGTCCCCATCATGTCCTCTGGTGTCCCCTCTGTCCCTAGCGTGTCCCCAGCGTGTCCCCTCTGTCCCTAGAGTGTCCCCTGGTGTCCCCTCTGTCCCCAGCGTGTCCCCAGCATGTCCCTACCCTGTCCCTAGCGTGTCCCCTCGTGTCCCTTCCTGTCCCCAGTGTGTCCCTACCCTGTCCCCAGCGTGTCCCCTGGTGTCTCCTGGTGTCCCCAGCATGTCCCTACCCTGTCCCTAGCGTGTCCCCTGGTGTCCCCTGGTGTCCCCAGTGTGTCCCCTGGTGTCCCCTCTGTCCCCAGTGTGTCCCCTCGTGTCCCTTCCTGTCCCCAGTGTGTCCCCTCCGTCCCCAGCGTGTCCCCTGGTGTCCCCAGCATGTCCCCTGTGTGTCCCATGTCCCTGCCCTGTCCCCAGTGTGTCCCCCCTTGTCCCCGCCGTGTCCCCTGGTGTCCCCCTGTCCCCTGGTGTCCCCACGTGTCCCCTCGTGTCCCCCCCCGTGTCCCCAACATGTCCCTGCCATGTCCCCACTTGTCCCTGTGTCCCTCTGTCCCCGGTGTCCCCCTGTCCCCAGTGTCCCACGTGTCCCCTCCCTGTCCCCTGTCCGGTGCCCCACGTGTCCGCTGTCCCCCCTGTCCCCCCCGTCCCCCTGTCCGGTGTCCGGTGTCCCACGTGTCCCCTGTCCCCAGGTGTCACAAGGTTCAGGAGTCCCTGCTGAGCTCGGCCAGCGGCTACAGCAACTACCGGGGGGTGCTCAACTGGTGCGTCGTCATGCTGGTGAGTCGCGACAGCGCCCCCCGTGTCGCGATAGTCCCCCGGTGTCGCGACAGTGCCCCCGGTGTCGTGACATCCCCCCGGTGTCGTGACATCCCCCCGGTGTCGTGACATCCCCCCGGTGTCGCGGCAGCCCCGCCCGGCTCGCGGCGCTTTCCGGATGGGTGGGCGTGGTTTTTGTGACGTCACGCGGGGGCGGGGCCGAGCCCGCCCTGCTGTCGCGATAGTGGGGGGGGGGGGGGGGGGGAAGGGGGGCCAGGGA
>NW_024511622.1:4608-6162 GCF_017590135.1 Pyrgilauda ruficollis
GGGGGTTGGGGACAGGGTGACAGCGACACGGGTGGGTGGCACCGGGGGGCATCGGGGTCACCGTCCCCAAGGGGTGCCCAGAGCCACCGGGGTGACACCGAGGTGACACCGGGGTGACACTGGGGTGACACCGGGGTGACACTGGGGTGGCACTGGGGTGACACTGGGGTGACACCAGGGGACATCGGCGTCCCCGTCCCTGTCCCCAAGGGGTGCAGAGCCACCATGGTGGCACTGGGGGACACTGGGGTGGCACTGGGGTGACACCAGGGTCCCCATCTCTGTCCCCAAGGCGATCCAGAGTCCCCAAGGTGGCACTGGGGGGGACACTGGGGTGACACCGGGGGACATTGGGGTCCCCATCCCTGTCCCCAAGGGGTGCAGAGCCACCATGGTGGCACTGGGGGACACTGGGGTGGCACTGGGGTGACACCAGGGTCCCCATCTCTGTCCCCAAGGCGATCCAGAGTCCCCAAGGTGGCACTGGGGGGGACACTGGGGTGGCACCGGGGGACATCAGGGTGACACCGGGGGACATCAGGGTCCCTGTCCCTGTCCCCAAGGGGTGCAGAGCCACCACAGTGGCACTGGGGGACATTGGGGTGACACCAGGGTCCCCATTGCTGTCCCCAAAGGGTGCCCAGAGTCCCCAAGGTGACACCAGGGTGGCACTGGGGGACATCAGGATCCCTGTCCCTGTCCCCAACGGGTGCCCGGAGTCCCCAAGGTGACACCAGGGTAACACTGGGGTGGCACCAGGGGACATCAGCGTGACACTGGGGGACATCAGGGGACATTGGGGTCACCATCCCTGTCCCCAAGGAGGGTGCAGACCCTCCTGGTGGCACTGGGGTGACACTGAGGTCCCCATTGCTGTCCCCAAGGGGTGTCCAGAGCTCCTATGGTGACACTGAGGTGACACTGGGGGACACTGAGGTGACACCAGGGTCCCCATTGCTGTCCCCAAGGGGTGCCCAGAGTCCCCAAGGTGGCACTGGGGTGACACCAGGGGACACTGGGGTGGCACCAGGGGACATCGGGGTCACTGTCCCTGTCCCCAAGGGGTGCCCAGAGTCCCCAAGGTGACACTGCGGGACACTGGGGTGGCACCAGGGGACATTGGGGTGGCACTGGGGGACATTGGGGTCCCCGTCCCTGTCCCCAAGGGGTGCCCAGAGTCCCCAAGGTGACAGAGGGGTTGCCCTGGGGGGACATTGGGGTGACACCGGGGTCCCCATCCCTGTCCCCAAGGGGTGCCCGGAGTCCCCAAGGTGGCACTGGGGTGACACTGGGGTGGCACCGGGGGACATCGGGGTCACTGTCCCTGTCCCCAACGGGTGCAGAGCCCCCCTGGTGACACCGAGGTGACACTGAGGTGACACTGAGGTGACACCGGGGTGCCCCTCGCTGTCCCTGCGGTGTCACCGCGCTCCCTGTCCCCCTGCGGTGGCCCTTGTCACCGGTGACTCACCCGCTGCCACCGCCCGGTGACACAACAGCCCCGGGTGGCACCGGCCTGGGGTTGGTGACACCTGTGTCCCCTCAGTGTCCCCA
>NW_024511623.1:0-481 GCF_017590135.1 Pyrgilauda ruficollis
TAAAAAGTGTTCAGAAAAACAAACAAAACACGCACGTACTTTGCTTCTGGAAGAAGCTTCTTCACAGCATTAAGCACTCAGTGATTACAGCTCACCTGAAATGCAAAGGCTGATCTTTGCCCTCGTTGCATCTTGGAATGATTAAAAAGTTAAATGCTACAAATGCTTTCTGTTTTTACATATACCTTGCAGCACTAATCTCCAGTCTTTTATTGAGAGGCTGGATGAGTATTCCTGGCTTATACATGAGTAGAATGGAAAATAGAAGTAAATGGCTTCTTATCCCAGTGACAGGCCAAAAATTGAGTGATTGCTGCTGTGTAACTTCAGGGTGGAGTGTCAGAGCTTGGGCCACTGCTCTTCTCTGCTTAATACAGCTGCCAGCACTTGGGGGCAGTTTTCAGAACTTGTTCTATAGACTTTAGGATTTAAATGTGACTTTACAGTGCCAGGAAGAGTGCCTGGATTTCCAGAAGTGTTG
>NW_024511624.1:0-443 GCF_017590135.1 Pyrgilauda ruficollis
TTCCCCAATTTTTCCCATTTTTTCACCCATTTTCCCCCATGTTCCTCGCATTGTTCCCCAATTCCTCACCCATTTTCCCCATTTTCCCCATTTCCCCCCATTTCCCCCATCTTTTCCCATTTTTCCCCATTTCCCCCCCCCGTTTTTTCTCATTTTCCCTTTTTGCCCCCTTTTCCCCCCATTTCCCCCCTCCGTTTTTTCTCATTTTCCCATTTTTGCCCATTTTTGCCCATTTTCCCCCCATTTTCCCCTTGTTTTTCCCCCCGTTTTTCCCATTTTTCCCCATTTTTCCCCATTTTCCCCGTTTTTTCCGCAGGGTCCGGCCGGATCCCGAGGCCCCGAAGGGCGCCAGGGCGGGAAGGGAGCCAAGGTGGGGGATCCCAAAATCCCTCCCGGAAACCCCAAAATCCCACATGGAATCCCCAAAATCCCACCTGGGAACC
>NW_024511625.1:0-481 GCF_017590135.1 Pyrgilauda ruficollis
AATGGGGGGCTGGGGGGGGACTGCAGAAGCTGCAGGAGAAGGGGGAAGCCGGGGAGCAGCAGATTTTGGTGGGGGAAGGAAACGGGGTCCCTGGGGAGGGGAGCTGCTGCAGTTGCGGGGGGGGGTTTGGAGCATGTGGGACCCCTCTTTGCCTCCCCCCGAGCTGTGCCCCCCACAGCAGTGACCCCAAGTGTCCCCTCAGCCCCAGCCCCGGTGAGTTTGCCCCGGTACCGCCTGTCCTGGGGGCAGGAGGGGGTGGGAAAGGGCAGGAAAGGAAAAGGAAAGGATGTTGGAAAGTGGGGGAGGGAGGGCCCAATGTAAAGAGAATTTAAAATAAACCAAAAGCCGGGTCTGGCAATGAAGACGCCGAGGCCTGGGACCAGGGGAATATACAGGTAATAATACTGCTCACATAGAAAAGTAATAATCCTTCATTTGTACATTTATACAGCGGCTCGTGGCCCCCCACCCCCGGCCACCC
>NW_024511626.1:0-481 GCF_017590135.1 Pyrgilauda ruficollis
GGGCAGTTTGGGGTTCAAGATTTGGGGCAGTTTGGGGCACTTTTGGGGCACTTCTGGGTTCAGGATCTGGGAGATTTTGGGGCAGTTTCAGTTCAGGATTTGGGGCACTTTTGGGGCAGTTTGGGGTTCAGGATTTGGGGACTTTTTGGGGCAGTTTGGGGCATTTTGGGGTTCAGGATTTGGGGGCTTTTGTGGCACTTTTGGGGCAGTTTTGGGACAGTTTGGGGTTCAGGATTTGGAGCAGTTTGGGTAGTTTGGAGTTCAGGAATTGGGGACTTTTTGGGGCAGTTTGGGGTTCGGGATCTGGGAGATTTGGGGGCAGTTTCAGGTTCAGGATTTGGAGCAGTTTTGGGGCAGTTTGGGGTTCAAGATTTGGGGGCTTTTGTGGCACTTTTGGGGCAGTTTGGGGTTCAGGAATTGGAGGAGTTTGGGGCAGTTTGGAGTTCAGGAATTTGGGACTTTTTGGGGCAGTTTGGGGCAG
>NW_024511627.1:0-481 GCF_017590135.1 Pyrgilauda ruficollis
ACCCTGAGTGCATGTCACTGCACTGCCATTAAAGCTGCTAACACTGCTGGGGCCCTTGGGAAGGGATGTGTGCCCTTCTTGTGGCAAAACAGGGCACTGTGGCAAGGGAGAGACTGTGCAATGCAACCCTGGTGCATTTTAAGGCTTCTATAAATAATGAAGGGAGCTCATTAATTAATAAAAAGAGAGTGAAATTGTGAACACAGGAGGAGAGGGGCAATGAATACCCACTGGGGGGATAAGAAGTATGTCCTACACTGCAGCTTACACAGACAGAAGTATTTTAGAGTTAAAGTGGCTTTGTGGTTTGAGCTAAAGAAACAAATCTTAGCTGGAAGAAAAATCTTCTGGGAATAACAAAGCTACTTCCTAAATCCAAGTTGCACTTGGGAAGATTTTTCAAGATTTACACACTCAAGTGAGAGCAACATGGGATATGTACAGATGTATCTGTGTATTTCTCAAATGCATGAGGAAAAAA
>NW_024511628.1:0-481 GCF_017590135.1 Pyrgilauda ruficollis
TTCCCACCCCTTTCACTCCAAAAACTCCATTTCTTATCCTATTTTGCCAATTTTTCCCCTTTTTTTGCCCTTTTCCCCCCACTTTTTCCCAATTTCTCCAGTTTTCTCCCCAAATCTTCCCTCCCAGTCCCTCCCAGTCCCTCCCAGTCTGTCCCAGTCCATCCCAGTATCCCAAATCCCCGTTTCACCTCCAAAATCTCCATTTTCTGTCGTTTTTTGCCGATTCCTTCCCCATTTTTGCCCGTTTTTCCCCGTTTTTTCACCCAAACCCCCTCCCAGTTTCCCCCAGTCCATCCCAGTCCCTCCCAGTCCATCCCAGTATCCCAAACCCCAATTTCCCACCCCTTTCACCTCCAAAATCTCCATTTTTTTGTCATTTTTGCCAATTCCTTCCCCATTTTTGCCCATTTTTTCCCCGTTTTTTGCCCTTTTTGCCCCGTTTTTTCACCCAAACCCTGCTCCCAGTCCCTCCCAGTCCCTC
>NW_024511629.1:0-481 GCF_017590135.1 Pyrgilauda ruficollis
TTCCTCGGGGTGCTTGAGAGCAGGTGGAGCTGAGGGCTCCTTTGCTTTGGCTGGGCTTAAAACCCAGGGGTGCTGTAGGAGCTGTCCCGGGGAGCTGGGCTGTGGGATCAGCAGGGTGAGCCACGGGGTGGATTTGGGGTGCTGTGGGGAGCACAGGGGGGTGTGGGAGCAGGGCTGGCTGTGGCTGTCCCAGGCAGGAGGCTCCTTGGCAGCAGGAGGCCGGAGCTCTCCCGGTTAATCACTTGTGCTGTTGATAAGGAGCTGCTGGGGCTGGCGGAAGGAATTTCGGGGCGTTTGATTCCGTGCCAGCGCTCGGCTCCGGCCATTGTTGTGGCGCTGGATCCTCGCGGCCGCTCGGCCGTGTTTGACTTGGAGCTGGAGCTGTTTTCACAGCTGCCTCGGCCAGGAGCAGCCAGAGTTAACCCCTGGGAGCCAGGACACGGCCATCCTGCCGGGAGCATCCCTGGAGAGGCACACGGCC
>NW_024511630.1:0-481 GCF_017590135.1 Pyrgilauda ruficollis
TTAGTATTAGAATATCCCAAAAATACTCTTAAAGTCACCTCTAGCACACTTCAGAAGGAGCATTAATAACCTTTAAGCAAAGTTCTCTGTTGCCAGAAACACTCTGAAATAACATTTTACCACCAGCTTTCTCTACAAGAGCAATGGGGGTGATTATAATTCAATTACAGAGGCGGGATGGGTACAAGGGACATTCCTTTTTTGTCTCTTCTAGGAGAAATCAGATCTAACTGCGGGGGCCTTGTACAAATGAGGGAAAATTACATCTGTGTGTTACTTGCTTTTGTTTTCTTCATCACCAGCACACTGAGCAGCCCCTGACTCCATGTGCTCTACGTGGCAGGCAGAATATGGCAATAAAGCAGGTGGGACTCAGTTTCTTCATGCAGAAAAAGCCAATTCTTTATGGTATAGGTTATATTTTATAGGATTATCAGGAGGCACTGCATCAGATCTTATTGCTGGACAATATATTCACACT
>NW_024511631.1:0-481 GCF_017590135.1 Pyrgilauda ruficollis
AAAAAAAAAAAAAAAAGTGTTTTCAGACACAGGAACAAGGTCTGGAATGTAAGGATTGAGAAGGGTGCACTTCCTAACCCAAATTCCAGCCTCAGTCTGCCTAGGACTCATTCATATCCAGTGGAAGAGCCAGAGCCCTGCAAGGAGCTATTCCCATCAAGGATTTTCAGCACATACCCAGGGCACAAAGCTTCTCACTCCAAGTGCCCCAAACCCCCCATGAATGGCAAGGGCTGTGCTCTGCCTCCACCTGAAGAGCATCACAATTCCTCAGAGTGCTCACAAAAGCAGTCAGTGAATAAACACTGGATGCTTTTGAAGGTGCAGGAATCAAAAAGCAGGTCATGAAAACCAAGCCAGGAATATAGATGGTACCAGTTTTCAGCTTTCCTAAAGGTATTGGGAAAGAAAAGCCCCCAGGCTACAAGGAAGAGGCTTGCCTAGCACCCTGAAAGTAGGATTTAGTCAAGTGTTTCCATGA
>NW_024511632.1:0-481 GCF_017590135.1 Pyrgilauda ruficollis
AAAATCCCCCCGGACCCCCCGGGACCCCCCCTCACCCTCGGAGCTGGGGGGCAGCGCTGGGGGCTCCTCCTGCTGCAGCCGGGGGGGCTGGGGACCCCAAAAACGGGTCAGGACCCCCCAAACCACCCCAAAATTGGGTCAGAACGTAAATTTGGTACAAAAGAATTTAATATGCCCCCAAAAATTGGGTTAGGACCCTCCAAAACGGGTCAGGACCCCCAAAACCATCCCAAAATTGGGTCAGGACCCCCAAAATCACCCCAAAATTGGGTCAGGACCCCCAAAACGGGTCAGGACCCCCCAAAATTGGGTCAGGACCCACCAAAACGGGTCAGGACCCCCCAAAACCGGGTCAGGACCCCCCAAATCACCCCAAAATTGGGTCAGGATCTCCAAAAACGGGTCAGGACCCCCAAAACCACCCCACAATTGGGTCAGGACCCCCAAAACTGGCTCAGGACCCACCAAAACGGGTCAGGAC
>NW_024511633.1:0-6424 GCF_017590135.1 Pyrgilauda ruficollis
CCGCAGTTCCTGGCGGTGGACACGCAGCTGATCCTGGGGAACAAGCAGCTGGCGCTGAGCCCCGAGGAGTACATCTTCGCCGCGCTCAACCTCTACACCGACATCATCAACATCTTCCTCTACATCCTCGCCATCATCGGCAGGGCCAAGGAGTAGCCCCCGCCTCCCCCGGCCCCGCGGCCCCTCCCCGGTCGCCATCCCCTCCCCGTAGCCGGTTTTGTTGCCGTTCTCATCGCGGTTCCTGCCCCGCGGGGGCTCGCCGGTGCGGGGCTGGCCCGGCCCCCCCGGCCCCCTGCTCCTCCCCGCTGTGAATACGATTGTTCCCCCCCTCCCTTTGCGTTGATCGCGGACTGGAAGCACTTTGGAACCCCCTGTGTCCCGTCCTGTCCCCGCCACGCTGTCCCCTCCCTGTCACCCTTGTCACTTGCACGGGCAGGGGCAGTGCCAGCAGCACTGCAGACCCTCTGAGCCGCTGTCCCTGCCCGTGGCACCTCCAGACATCCCCGAGGCACCGTTCCCACGTGGGTGTTCCACCTGAACCCCTCGAGCCACTGTCCCCGTCTGTCCCCAGACCCCCTGAGCCTCCCTCAGACCCTCCTGCTCTGAGCCACTGTCCTCCCTCCTGTGGAGACACTCCCAAACCCCCCCGAGCCACCAGCCCTGCCCATTGCCCCCTGCCTGTCCCCACCCCCCGAGCCACAGCCCCTGCCTGTGGCACCCCCAGACCCCCCCGTGCCCTCGGCCCCATCCTGGTCCTGCTGTTAATAAATTGTCTTGTTCATCTCCCACGGCTCTGGCTCCATCCCAGCGTGTCCTGCTGTCCCCAGCTCCCGGTGTCCCCAGCGCATTCCAGCTGGGCTCAGGTGGCACCAGGGCTGAGGGAGCTCAGGACAAGACGGCTCAGGAGGGACCCCAGCAGCTCCAGAGGAAGCAGCCAGGTGAGGTTGGCTCCTGTTTCCTGAGGTTTAGGGGGGGGTTTAGGTGGGATATTGGGGAAAATTCCCTCCTGGGAAGGGCTGTGCAGCCCTGGCACAGCTGCCCCAGGCAGGGCTGGACTCCCCATCCCCGGGGGGACTTGACAGATGTGGCACTTGGGGACGTGGCAGTGCCCTGAGCAATGCTGGACCCGGTGGGCTCAGAGGCTTTTCCACCCAACCCAAACCATTCCATGATTCCTCGATGCCCAGCCCAGCCTGGCATCTCCTGACACGTTCCTTGGCAGCTCCAGCCCTGGCCAATATTTCTATCCTCGGGAGACATTCCCTGCTCTTCCTTTGCTGCTCCCAGGTCTCTGCCGTTTGAGGGTTTTCAAGAGCAGCTTTTAAGGCTTTTAAGGTGGCATCAGCAAAAGGAGGTTTGGAATAAAAGCAATACAAGCTGCTCCTGTGCAGGGGCTGGGGGTTCTCCAGCACAGCGAGGGCGAGGCCCCTGCAGGGAATGCCGAGAATGGCAGAGCTCCAAGGCTCCCAGAAGTGTTTGCAGTCGCAGCAGAGAGGCTGGACTTTGGCCACGGTGGTTTTCCATCCCGGCTGAGATCCGGGCCAGGAGCTCTCTCTGGAAGTGCCACAGAGACAATGTTCCACTGGGGCTGTTCTTCAGGCAGGAAAAATGAGTTCCCAGGGCTGTTGGTTAGAGGAGGAGCTGGTTATCCAGCAGGAATTGCTGGGAGCAGGCTGTGCTCCCGATGAGCTCGGAGCAGCTCGGCACAGTGCTGCTCCTTGGGGTCTGGTGGCGTTTCTGAGATCACGGAGCCGTGGGAAGGGGGGTGCAGCACCCCAGCTGCATCTCCCACCTGCCTGTCCCTGGGGCTCCGCATCCCACTGCTCTCTGCCTGGGGGTCCAGATCCAGCCTTTCCTCTCCCAGGGCTGCCCAGCTCCCTCTCTGTCCCTGTCCCTGTCCCAGCTCCCTCTCTGTCCCTGTCCCTGTCCCAGCTCTCCCTGTCCCTGTCCCTGTCCCAGCTCTCTCTGTCCCCTGTCCCTGTCCCAGCTCTCTCTCTGTCCCTGTCCCTGTCCCAGCTCCCTCTCTGTCCCTGTCCCTGTCCCTCTCTGTCCCTGTCCCCTGTCCCTCTCTGTCCCCTGTCCCTGTCCCCTGTCCCTCTCTGTCCCCTGTCCCTGTCCCAGCTCTCTCTCTGTCCCTGTCCCAGCTCCCTCCCTGTCCCTGTCCCAGCTCCCTCTCTCCCACAGCTCTGGGACTGCCCCGGCTGTCCCCGTGTCCCTTGGCCCCCGTGCTGCCTCCTGCCCTGGCTGTCCCCGTGTCCCACAGCCCTGGGGCTGTCCTGACTGTCCCCGTGTCCCTTGGCCCCCGTGCTGCCTCCTGCCCTGGCTGTCTCTGTGTCCCACAGCTCTGGGACTGCCCCGGCTGTCCCCGTGTCCCTTGGCCCCCGTGCTGCCTCCTGCCCTGGCTGTCCCCGTGTCCCACAGCCCTGGGGCTGTCCTGACTGTCCCCGTGTCCCTTGGCCCCCGTGCTGCCTCCTGCCCTGGCTGTCTCTGTGTCCCACAGCTCTGGGACTGCCCCGGCTGTCCCCGTGTCCCTTGGCCCCCGTGCTGCCTCCTGCCCTGGCTGTCCCCGTGTCCCACAGCCCTGGGGCTGTCCTGACTGTCCCCGTGTCCCTTGGCCCCCGTGCTGCCTCCTGCCCTGGCTGTCTCTGTGTCCCACAGCTCTGGGACTGCCCCGGCTGTCCCCGTGTCCCTTGGCCCCCGTGCTGCCTCCTGCCCTGGCTGTCCCCGTGTCCCACAGCCCTGGGGCTGTCCTGACTGTCCCCGTGTCCCTTGGCCCCCGTGCTGCCTCCTGCCCTGGCTGTCTCTGTGTCCCACAGCTCTGGGACTGCCCCGGCTGTCCCCGTGTCCCTTGGCCCCCGTGCTGCCTCCTGCCCTGGCTGTCCCCGTGTCCCACAGCCCTGGGGCTGTCCTGACTGTCCCCGTGTCCCTTGGCCCCCGTGCTGCCTCCTGCCCTGGCTGTCTCTGTGTCCCACAGCTCTGGGACTGCCCCGGCTGTCCCCGTGTCCCTTGGCCCCCGTGCTGCCTCCTGCCCTGGCTGTCCCCGTGTCCCACAGCCCTGGGGCTGTCCTGACTGTCCCCGTGTCCCTTGGCCCCCGTGCTGCCTCCTGCCCTGGCTGTCTCTGTGTCCCACAGCTCTGGGACTGCCCCGGCTGTCCCCGTGTCCCTTGGCCCCCGTGCTGCCTCCTGCCCTGGCTGTCCCCGTGTCCCACAGCCCTGGGGCTGTCCTGACTGTCCCCGTGTCCCTTGGCCCCCGTGCTGCCTCCTGCCCTGGCTGTCTCTGTGTCCCACAGCTCTGGGACTGCCCCGGCTGTCCCCGTGTCCCTTGGCCCCCGTGCTGCCTCCTGCCCTGGCTGTCCCCGTGTCCCACAGCCCTGGGGCTGTCCTGACTGTCCCCGTGTCCCTTGGCCCCCGTGCTGCCTCCTGCCCTGGCTGTCTCTGTGTCCCACAGCTCTGGGACTGCCCCGGCTGTCCCCGTGTCCCTTGGCCCCCGTGCTGCCTCCTGCCCTGGCTGTCCCCGTGTCCCACAGCCCTGGGGCTGTCCTGACTGTCCCCGTGTCCCTTGGCCCCCGTGCTGCCTCCTGCCCTGGCTGTCTCTGTGTCCCACAGCTCTGGGACTGCCCCGGCTGTCCCCGTGTCCCTTGGCCCCCGTGCTGCCTCCTGCCCTGGCTGTCCCCGTGTCCCACAGCCCTGGGGCTGTCCTGACTGTCCCCGTGTCCCTTGGCCCCCGTGCTGCCTCCTGCCCTGGCTGTCTCTGTGTCCCACAGCTCTGGGACTGCCCCGGCTGTCCCCGTGTCCCTTGGCCCCCGTGCTGCCTCCTGCCCTGGCTGTCCCCGTGTCCCACAGCCCTGGGGCTGTCCTGACTGTCCCCGTGTCCCTTGGCCCCCGTGCTGCCTCCTGCCCTGGCTGTCTCTGTGTCCCACAGCTCTGGGACTGCCCCGGCTGTCCCCGTGTCCCTTGGCCCCCGTGCTGCCTCCTGCCCTGGCTGTCCCCGTGTCCCACAGCCCTGGGGCTGTCCTGACTGTCCCCGTGTCCCTTGGCCCCCGTGCTGCCTCCTGCCCTGGCTGTCTCTGTGTCCCACAGCTCTGGGACTGCCCCGGCTGTCCCCGTGTCCCTTGGCCCCCGTGCTGCCTCCTGCCCTGGCTGTCCCCGTGTCCCACAGCCCTGGGGCTGTCCTGACTGTCCCCGTGTCCCTTGGCCCCCGTGCTGCCTCCTGCCCTGGCTGTCTCTGTGTCCCACAGCTCTGGGACTGCCCCGGCTGTCCCCGTGTCCCTTGGCCCCCGTGCTGCCTCCTGCCCTGGCTGTCCCCGTGTCCCACAGCCCTGGGGCTGTCCTGACTGTCCCCGTGTCCCTTGGCCCCCGTGCTGCCTCCTGCCCTGGCTGTCTCTGTGTCCCACAGCTCTGGGACTGCCCCGGCTGTCCCCGTGTCCCTTGGCCCCCGTGCTGCCTCCTGCCCTGGCTGTCCCCGTGTCCCACAGCCCTGGGGCTGTCCTGACTGTCCCCGTGTCCCTTGGCCCCCGTGCTGCCTCCTGCCCTGGCTGTCTCTGTGTCCCACAGCTCTGGGACTGCCCCGGCTGTCCCCGTGTCCCTTGGCCCCCGTGCTGCCTCCTGCCCTGGCTGTCCCCGTGTCCCACAGCCCTGGGGCTGTCCTGACTGTCCCCGTGTCCCTTGGCCCCCGTGCTGCCTCCTGCCCTGGCTGTCTCTGTGTCCCACAGCTCTGGGACTGCCCCGGCTGTCCCCGTGTCCCTTGGCCCCCGTGCTGCCTCCTGCCCTGGCTGTCCCCGTGTCCCACAGCCCTGGGGCTGTCCTGACTGTCCCCGTGTCCCTTGGCCCCCGTGCTGCCTCCTGCCCTGGCTGTCTCTGTGTCCCACAGCTCTGGGACTGCCCCGGCTGTCCCCGTGTCCCTTGGCCCCCGTGCTGCCTCCTGCCCTGGCTGTCCCCGTGTCCCACAGCCCTGGGGCTGTCCTGACTGTCCCCGTGTCCCTTGGCCCCCGTGCTGCCTCCTGCCCTGGCTGTCTCTGTGTCCCACAGCTCTGGGACTGCCCCGGCTGTCCCCGTGTCCCTTGGCCCCCGTGCTGCCTCCTGCCCTGGCTGTCCCCGTGTCCCACAGCCCTGGGGCTGTCCTGACTGTCCCCGTGTCCCTTGGCCCCCGTGCTGCCTCCTGCCCTGGCTGTCTCTGTGTCCCACAGCTCTGGGACTGCCCCGGCTGTCCCCGTGTCCCTTGGCCCCCGTGCTGCCTCCTGCCCTGGCTGTCCCCGTGTCCCACAGCCCTGGGGCTGTCCTGACTGTCCCCGTGTCCCTTGGCCCCCGTGCTGCCTCCTGCCCTGGCTGTCTCTGTGTCCCACAGCTCTGGGACTGCCCCGGCTGTCCCCGTGTCCCTTGGCCCCCGTGCTGCCTCCTGCCCTGGCTGTCCCCGTGTCCCACAGCCCTGGGGCTGCCCCGACTGTCCCCGTGTCCCTTGGCCCCCGTGCTGCCTCCTGCCCTGGCTGTCTCTGTGTCCCACAGCTCTGGGACTGCCCCGGCTGTCCCCGTGTCCCTTGGCCCCCGTGCTGCCTCCTGCCCTGGCTGTCCCCGTGTCCCACAGCCCTGGGGCTGTCCTGACTGTCCCCGTGTCCCTTGGCCCCCGTGCTGCCTCCTGCCCTGACTGTCCCCGTGTCCCTTGGCCCCCGTGCTGCCTCCTGCCCTGGCTGGCGCCGTGCCCGCAGTGCCAGGGGAGGCACTGGGGCTGCAGCCAGGGACAGGAGCAGCTGCTGGGCCAGTGACGCTGCCTGAGGCCAAGCCCGGAGCCACGGGAGCCTTTCGGGGGCTCTGTGTGGGGGGCTGGTTCTGGGGTGGGAGTGGGGCAGGCACTGAGCCCTTCCCACCGTGAGGCGTTCCCCCTCGGATCACTCTGCCAGCTCTGGGCCTCAGCACGGAGGAGATGTGGAGCTCCTGAAGTGAGTCCAGAGCAGACCACGGAGATGCTTCAAGGGGTGCAGCCCCTCTGCTGTGGAAACAGCTGGGGGTGTTCAGCCTGGAGAAGAATCCAGGGAGACACCAAAGCCACTTCCACTGGCTAAAGGAGCTCCAGGAGAGCTGGGGACAGACTTTGGACAAAGCGAGGAGGGGGAAAGGCAAGGGAGAATGTCTCCCCACTGCCACAGGGCAGTCAGGTGGGATATTGGGAAGGAATTCCCTGTAACAGTGGCGATGCCCTGGCACAGGCTGCCCAGAGAAGCTGTGGTGGCCCCATCTTTGGAAGGGTCCAAGGCCAGGCTGGGCGGTGTCTGGAGCAGCCCGGCCCGGGGAAGATGTCCCTGCCTGAAATAAATGGGCAGGAGATCTTTCTCCTTTTTAATGCCTTTATTAAAGAGAATCAGCTCAGGTGGGGAGAAATCGACGGGTCGCGCCCACGCTGCTCCCAGGAGTGGAATGAAGGAGGAGGAGG
>NW_024511634.1:0-481 GCF_017590135.1 Pyrgilauda ruficollis
CCCTTTTCCCCTCATATTTCCCTTTCCCCCTCAGGATTTCCCGCCTTTTTTCCCCCCATGTTTTCCTGCCATTTTTCCCCCATGTTTCCCTTTTCCCTTCAACTTTCCCCTCATATTTCCCTTTTCCTCTCATATTTCCCATTTCCCTTCATGTTTTCCCCTCATATTTTCCCTTTTCCCCTCATATTTCTCTTTCCCACTCATGATTTCCCGCCATTTTTCCCCCTCAGGATTTCCTGCCATTTTCCCCTCACATTTCCCTCCATTTTCCCCTCATATTTCCCTTTTCCCTTCAACTTTTCCCTCATATTTCCCTTTTCCCCTCATATTTCCCTTTTTCCTTCATCTTTTCCCCTCATATTTCTCTTTTTCCCTTCATATTTCCCCTCATATTTTCCTTTTCTCCTCATATTTCTCTTTCCCCCTCATGATTTCCCGCCATTTTTCCCCCCGTTTTCCCGCCATTTTCCCCTCATATTTC
>NW_024511635.1:0-481 GCF_017590135.1 Pyrgilauda ruficollis
GAGGAAGGTGTTTTTGTTAAGTAGCCATTCAAATAGAATGTATCGTATCACTCTATATAAACCGTGCGGTTCTCTTGAATAAAGTTTTCTTTTACTCTTTCTACAATACTGCCTCTCCCCTGTTCCTGTGTCATTCTTGGTGCAAGAGTGACAGTTTGCCTCATCGACTTGTCTTTTGGCACACAGGGACAGTCTGTTCCTGTGCCCTCAAGATCTCCATTTTGAGGCACGTCCAGCCTTCCTGATCTCCTTTATTTTTAAGGATTACTTCCCAAGGAACTCTCTGAATAAGTCTCCTGAATAAGCCAAAGTCTGCCCTCCAAAAGTCCAATGTAAAAGTCTTATTAATGTTCCTCTTGACTTCACCAAATATTGAGAATTTTATAATTTCATGATGACTAAGCCTCAAGCAGCCTCCAACCACCACATCTCCTACCAGCCCATTTCTATTTGTAAACAACAGGTCTAACATAGTGCCTCC
>NW_024511636.1:0-481 GCF_017590135.1 Pyrgilauda ruficollis
TGGCAGCTGTCCCGCGGGGGTGGCAGCTGTCCCCGTGGCCCTGGCATCGCTGTCCCCGCAGGCACAGAGTCCTTCGGGCTGTTCTCCTGCATGGTGAACGGGGAGGAGCGGGAGCAGACCCACCGCGCCGTCTTCAGGTGAGGCCACCCCAGGTGACACCCAGGGGACCCCCGGCCCCTGCCAGGGACACCCGGGGCCCCGCAGTGACACCCCAGAACTCCCTGCCTGCTGCTGGGGTCCCCAGGCTCTGGGGGTGTCGTGTCCCCCAGGGCAGGCACCCCACAGCTGCCATTGGGGTCTGGGTCTGGGGGTGAAGGGGGTGTGGGTCTGGGGGTGCCCAGGAGGGGAAGGGGGTGTGGGTCTGGGTCTGGGGGTGACCAGGGGGTGAAGGGGGTGTGGGTCTGGGTTTGGGGGTGACCAGGATGTCGGGGGTGTGGCGGGGGGGGGGTTTGGGGAATGGCTGAGGGGGGGGGCTTTGGGG
>NW_024511637.1:0-145 GCF_017590135.1 Pyrgilauda ruficollis
CTCCCCTGAATTTGGGGTCCCAGCTTTTGGGTCCCTTTCCCCCTGGATTTGGGGTCCCTGACCCCCGGATTTGGGGTCCCTTTCCCCCCAGCTTTGGGGCCCCCGTCCCCCCCGCTTTGGGGCCCCTGTGCCCCCGATTCGGGGC
>NW_024511637.1:286-481 GCF_017590135.1 Pyrgilauda ruficollis
GTCCCTGTCCCCCCGATATGTGGGCCCCCTCCCCCCCGGATTTGGGGTCCCGGATTTGGGGTCCCTGACGCGGCGCCCCCCCAGCCCCCCCGTGCCCACATCTCCACCGTCGATGCCAACGAGAGCGAGGAGGTTCGGCAGTTCCGGCGCCTCTTCACCCAGCTGGCCGGGGAGGTGAGCGATCCGCCGGGATCC
>NW_024511638.1:0-480 GCF_017590135.1 Pyrgilauda ruficollis
GCCGGCGGCTGGCAGGAGGAAGGAGTCGGTTTTAGGGTTTTATGTGGAAATTTCGGGGTTTTAGCGCAAAAAATCGCGGGTCTCGGGACGGAATTTGGAGTTTTGGAAGGGTTTTCAGAGAGGATTTTGGGGTTTGAGGAGGGTTTGGGAGGAAATTTGGAGGTTTAGTCCCAAAAATCCCGAATTTTAGGGTGGAAATTTAAGATTTAGGAGAGTTTTGGAACAAAGTTTTGAGGTTTTAGCCCAAAAAATGGCGAATTTTGGGACCGAATTTGAAGGTTTGGAAGGGTTTTCAAAGAGGATTTTGGGATTTGGGAAGGTTTGGAGAACAAATTTCAAGGTTTGAGCCCAAAACCCTTCTTGGCCACCGGCGCCACCGGGGCGGCCACCGGCGGGGACGGCGCCGGCGCCGGCGGCTGGCAGGGGAAAGGAGGGAAAAAAGGGAGATTTTGGGGTTCAGCGCAAAAAATCGCGATTTTC
>NW_024511639.1:0-480 GCF_017590135.1 Pyrgilauda ruficollis
TGTCCCCGTGTCCCCGTGTCCCTCACCTTCATCTCATAGCACACGCGGCCCTGGCGCACGCCGTAGGTAGCCCTGGCCCCGGACCAGAGGTAGGCGAAGCCCTCGATGGTCAGCGGGTACCCGCTGTACCTGTCCCGCGCCACCTTGAAGTGCAGGTCACAGTTGTCTGCGGGGACACAAAGGCACCTCGGTGGCACTCGGGTGACGCCGGGGAGGTGGCGCCGGGTGGCACTCAAGGGGCACTCACAGGTGTCCACGGCCACCAGGGAGTCGTCGAAGTCCTCCTCCTCCTCCTCGGCCGGCGGCTGCGGGGAGCGGGCCCTGCACGAGGGGACACGGTGGGGACATGGTGGGGACACAGTGGGGACACGGTGGGGACACCGTGGGGACAGGGGTTTGGGGACAGGGATTTGGGGTCTGGGATTTGGGGACAGGGGTTTGGGGTCTGGGATTTGGGGACAGGGATTGGGGACAGGGATT
>NW_024511640.1:0-480 GCF_017590135.1 Pyrgilauda ruficollis
CACTCTGTAGTCTGATCCCTATGAAGTTCATATAAAGAACCTTGGATGGATTTTAAATCCACCCCATGGGCTTCCTTTATTTTTCTTTTCAGCCTTCCAATTAACTCCAAAATCAACACAGAAGGCAATGGGTGGCTTACGACCAACAAATGTAAATTGGAGGTCAAAATATTACACTGAATTTCTCTAAATCACTAAAAGCTTATTTTACAGTTGGTAACTGATTTCAAGATATTTAAAGCCATATTTACTAGTCCCTCTCTGAGAAAGTGATAGTGGTAGAAGGTTAGCAAGTAGAAATGAAACACAAGGCTGCAACATTTCATCAGCTCTTCCTTAATTTGTATATTTAGGCCCTCTAATAAAATAATTTTCAGCATTTTGATTAAATATGACTGACTGCATCAATAGGTTTGCCATATGGCCCAATACTTCCTGCTTTGTCAGCAGGTTTTAAAGACTGGACTAATAAAAAAAAAA
>NW_024511641.1:0-480 GCF_017590135.1 Pyrgilauda ruficollis
AGAGACCCCCAGGGCCCCCAGCAGCTGCGAGTGGCTCTGGGGGACACAGGGGACATCATGGAGCAGAAAATGGGGCTGGCCCCACTCTGAGGGCAGAGTCCCAGCCAGAAAGGCCACAAATGTCCCCAAATGCCACCCCCTCGTGCCCGAGGAGCTGTGTGGGGGTCCCTGGGGGTCCTCAGGGGTGCAGCCCCCCTCACCAGCCTGCAGGAGAGGAGAAGGGCGGTGCCGTGGGGGGGAAAAATGGGGAGAAAATGGAGAGAAACTGGCAAAAAATGAGGAGAAAACGGGGAGAAATGGGAAAAAAATGGGGCTGGCTCCATTCTGGGGGCACAGAGTCCCAGCCACAAGTGTCCCCAAGTGCCACCCCCAGCCGGGGGTCCCAGGGGTCCCTCACCAGCCTCCTGGAGAGCAGCAGGGCGGTGCCGTGGGGGGGAAAAATGGGGAAAAACAGAGAAAAATGGAGGAGAAATTGGGAAA
>NW_024511642.1:0-480 GCF_017590135.1 Pyrgilauda ruficollis
CACAAAGACATGTGACAAACAAAATTAAACATATGATATCCAGCTTGAACATTAATGTAGTAAATGAGTAGAACAAATGAGCTGCCTTTTTAGACCTCATGGCTGAAAGACAATTCCAGCTTGTTTTCGTATCTCCCTAGAGAGACCATGGGAAGAGAAGAGTCATCATTGATAAAAAAGCCCCAGGAACATCTTGCAGAGTCAAAACAATTCTCAGAGTAGAACACAGCGATGCCTCTCTAACCAGTGTATAGAAACATTTTGAACCATTTAAAATTGACAGGCTGACAACATAGCATAACATTACGCAATGTAACAATCTCCTACCTAAAACTATTCTCCTGAATCTTAGAAGGATTTTAAGTAGCATAACTCAAACCACAGTAGTCAGCCAAACAATTTTAAAGGACTCAACCTGGCCATATGTGCTGAATAGAGAGGCCTCCTTTTCCTTTTCTCTACTCATTTTCCCCTTCTGAC
>NW_024511643.1:0-480 GCF_017590135.1 Pyrgilauda ruficollis
GCCTTGAACACTTCCAGGGATGGGCCACTTGAGTTGCTGCAGAGGCAAATGAATGTTTTTGTGTGGTTGCACCCAATTCACCTGCACTAAATTGGAGACTTCAGCACAGTGATTTCCCCTTAGACCTCAAGAAAGGTCACTGCAGACAAACACAAAACTGTTTTATGCTGCCACAACCTACCCAGGGCTCTTAAATGGTCAAGAAAAACAGTAGTGTTTCATACTCCTGTTGGAAGCAGAGTCTGACTTCTCCAACGTCCTCTGCAAGTCCAGGAATGCAGTAATTGATTTCATGGTGTGCTCTGCACAGATGGGGATTACAAAGAGTTAGAGTCAAGTGTGCAGCTCCCTCCACTGTAAATGCACTTTCTTAGTTTGTCCTTTCAGGCATATCTCAGCCTTGTAGAGGTTTCTGTGCAAGAAAAATCGGAGGCAGGTACTTCTTTTGCATAAGAGCATCAACTTCAGAAGCCACAGATA
>NW_024511644.1:0-6406 GCF_017590135.1 Pyrgilauda ruficollis
TTGTCTCTGATGGACAATGGGAATTGTTGTGGGATAAGAGTGGGACTTACAGGAGGAACTCTCTGTGTGCTTGATTGTTTTAGCTCCCTCTAATTCTCTTGCTAACAATTTTGTGCAAGGTGCTAGATTTCTGTAAGAATCCAAATAAATAAATTATTGGCATCCCGCAGCTCTAAAAAATCAAGAAAATATTAATGGGCCAGTGTAAAGAGTGAGGAATTAAGATCATTAGAATAAGCAGAGCCTGAATTCCGTGTTTCCTCATTCACATAATTAAAGGACAGGGCTGTAACACTCCTGACAAAAATACTTGCTCTGCTTGTCCTTGTGCATATTTTTCAGACTTGATTTCATTGTAGCTTTAGGTACGGAAGTATGGACTGAAAGGAAGAAGAGAATAGATTTCCTGTTCCTTTTGTTTTGAAAAGTTTTAAGCTTGTTATTTAAGTGATCACTGAATTCCTTTAGAAATATGACAAACTTCAGCAATTTACATCTATTTTCCTAAATTACTGTGTCATTTAAAGCTCTTCATGTTACTTGTTAAACACAGAAAAAAACCCCTCCTCTTATAGATTCAGTCTATCATGGGCTAAAGGCATAACCAGAGTAATTACACATTACAGGATTGTAAGAGTATTCACATATAGCACATAACTTACAACAGCATCACTTAGTGCCTGTGGGTGTTCAAAACTGAGTACAATTTCTGCTCTGGAATATTTCAGGATTCAGATATTTGATCTACATTATAGTAGAAAAACATTAATTTTCAAGTCATATAAAGGAAACAAAAGATGCATGAAAAGTTTTTAATAAATTATTTTAAAAATTTCATTATTATCTTAGCATACTCTATTCTATCTTTATTCAGTTCAAAGCATTGGAAAAAGTAAAATCTCTGCCTCAAATCTGTCACTTGTGTTGATTTTAGAAGTATTTTTTTTCTTTAGTGTAATCTAAAAGTAAATAAATAATGCCTGGCTATTGTATAGCAGAAATTTCAGCTGCTCCCAGAGCACATTGAACAGAAGTTGATTGTCATTACCCCTTTTACAGATGAAAAATCTTAATCCAAGGATCTCTTCGAACATCAGAAGGCACATTTATCTCCACAGCCTGTTCTACAGGAGCTGAGCTTTGTTGCTGATTACTTTGAGCATTCAGGGGAGCTCTCAGTATCTTCTTGATTAGGTTTCCCCATTGGTGAAAAACAGAAGGTTTATTGTTAGGAAATTTCAACATATTTTGTCACAAGCATGAGAATGGAATTGTAAGAAATGTGTGAAATAGTGGAGATATACATATAAATTGTTGGTATTATCCAAACACATAATCACTTCATACAATGTCATGAGACTGTGAGGAAATTGGATGTCAAAGCCACTAAAGTGGTTTTGGTGGTAGTGTGGCAGTGCCCAAACCCTGTTCATTGCACAACAGACTGACAGGCCAAACTCTGGGGGCTCAGCATTCCTGGCTTCAGTTTGTCACCCAGGGTGAGTCCTGAGGATTCATCTGAGGCTGAACATCTCCAAAACATTTCTGAGAGACAGTCAGCATTTCTAGTGCTGGATTGTCACACGCAGTAAGATTGGGCTGAAGGGAAGAACTGCCTGTGATGCCAGCCACAATTTCCAAAGGCTGAAGCCCTGCCTTCAAGCTGATGTGCGAAGTGAGGGAAGAATTTTGCTTTTACTGCATTTGTAATTTTTCTACATTTCTTTCTTGATTAAAAGCCTTATTCTGCCAGTGCTTAATCAGTCACACCTTTTTAGCATTCTCTGACTATGCTTCTGAGAATTTTTAAATGTTCTGAAGTCTTAATTTAGGCAGTGGATGTGCTCAGATACATTGATCTGTGCTGAGGATTGAGGGAAATCATTGTAGGAGTACCAGAAAGTGCAGGGAGATCATCAACAGTCTTCATTCATTTGTGTCACTCATCAAAAGACACCAGAGGACTGTGTAGGAATCTCCTCCAGCTCCAGTATCCATCCCTCAGGTGGAGTTTTCAGTAATGCAGCTCCTCAGAAATCAGTTCAATAATTATTTCTGCACATTGATTTAATTTCTCTGTCAGCACACCATCATTCTTGCAGGAAGCCTAACTGGCTTCCATTGCAAAATAGAAGATGAATAGGGATAGGTTAATGCTTGCCCATTCCATGTGATGTATATTTTGTTGAAGTCAGTTTATAATAGGGTAGAACAGAGTTTCTCTCATTTACTGTATGGATTAAGGTAAATAATTCACTTATTTGCCACTAAGATGTCCACAGTATAAACAAAATTAGAAGTAGAAAGAAAAAGCTTAGTAGTATGTCAGAGAGCAGCTAAGCAGCCATACTCTTGAATTATTCATATGGCTTATGTAAAGATGGAACCTGGAAAATGGAAAAGAAAGGGCCATTATTTATTTATTCTACTGAAGAGTAGCACATGTAAGTGGAAATACAAGTGGGGTCAGAATTGTCATTCTATCATCTTTTGTGTTTTAAAATAATTAAAATTAAACTGACAAATCATATTTATTGAATGTACTTAAAATTTAATAAGAAATATTCTCAGTTAAAAATAGTGATGAAGTTTCTGTAAATATCTCATTTACACTGATGGGGTCTTGAGGCATTGTCTTGGTTTTCTTTGTATGCTGCTACAAACCCAGGAAATGCAGCTGCCATGCTGTCTAAACATTTTCTAAACATATATTTTTTCATCTAATGTATTAATGTATATTGTATTTTTCTCTCTCTAAAATACTGACATTGTTGTGGAGAGTGGCTTTTTATTTATAAAACATCCAACCAGCTAAAAACACGATTCTAAAACATTCTTTCTAAACCATATTGATTCTAATGTGTAGTAGTAATGTTCTTACCTAAAAAACTACACATATAATGTTATCTATTTACACAAAAGTCTTGCTTAAAATTTACGTGAATGGTTTATCTATCTACGTGAATAGTTCTATCTATTTACACATGTAGTTTTATCTGTTTTATGTGAATAATTCTGTCTATTTAGTGGCAAGGTTGTGTTATGCTTTTGTTATGTCTAGGACTAAGTTACTGAACTTTAAGCTAGGCCTTAGGGCCTTTGCTAGCTAATAGAGTTTCGTAAGGCACTTAAAATGTATCTCTACTTACACAAGACTTAAACGTACTTAAAACTTATAGGTACACTTCTACTTCATATCTGTGTGGCTTAATATATCTTAATTTCTCTAAAGGCTTTAATTCAACCCCTGTATTTCTTTGTCTCTCTGAAGGATTCAGAGAGGCTTCTGACTCATACACTCCAACAAGGAGGCACCAAGCCCTTCATTCCACCATTAATGAATAAGTTAAACAATGCTGGGACCATTATTGAACCTTGGGGGACACCATTAGTGACTGGTCTCCAAGCAGACCCTCTGGGATCTGCTGTTCAATGTCATTGCTAAAGCTGCACATGAAGTTTTTTTCAGTGTTTTCCCTCTGTGTGTGTGTGTGTATATATATATATATATATATATATATATATATATATATATATATATATATATATATATATATATATATATATATATAGTTTTTTTACCCTTAAATAATGAAGATGAGAGAGGAAGAACTTCAGGAGACAGGTAATACCGTACAGCAAGACTTAAGTTTCCAGTGTGATCATTCTTCTGAATAATGTTTGATATATTCTGTGGTTCATTCACTCCAGATATGACTGCACTGCCTGTGTGTTTCTGAGCCTAATAAGAGGTTGGTGAAAAGATATTTTCACCACCTTCCCCTCAGGATAGAGTACTTTATGCCTTTTAGTGCAGAGGTCCTGTATTTGACCCTTATTTCTGCTGACCTGCTTGGGTCTCATTATCTTCAGGAGTTTGTAAGGAAGGTGTTTCACTCATTGAGTGGTAGGAAGGAGTTAGGCATACAAATAATCTAAATCAGGAGAGCTGTGCCCAGTGAAAATGAGAATATTTGTTTCAGTGTGTTATGAGTTTATACCATGTGGCTGAAAGAGAGTATGTTTATTACCAATATTTTAAAGAGAATTCTTCAGCTGCTGTTCTAGGTTGTGAGCAATGGCTGATGACACAAAAAATACTGTGGTGTCAACTTCTCTTGAGCTTCAGGGTGGTTGGATTTAAGAATTTTAGTTTCCTTACATGTTTTCATCTTTTACCCCTTTTTTAATTAACAAAGTTAACTTTATCCAAGTGCTTCATCAGATATTTCTTTGCTATTTTCTTCTCTCTTCAACCTATCCCTCACATCAGCTTGTCCTGTGCAGAGACTATCAGCGGTCATGATTTGTTTTCTGTTCCTATTATTTATTTCAAAATGGTACATTAAATGTGCAATTCACATGTGTATACTTTGTATTTTTCCTGTCCCTTTTGTCTTGTTGCTAAAGGGCTCTGCCAGCAGAAATATGACTGATAGAGGAGATAGATCCATGCACTGTTACTAATGGTGTAAATGTTACACTATTTTGTCAACAGAGCTCTATTGTTGAGAGCAATTTCTCTCACTGTGTCAATATAAATGCCATGCTGTGTTGATATTAATGGATCTGCCAGGAAAGGCATTTAATTAATCAGTTCCCAGAGCAAACTCTGTCAACTTTAATTTCCTAGCTAACAGTAATGCTTGGACCAGCATGGTGGGTCAGTCAACAAATGTTGTAGTTAGTTAGATTCATGTTGGAAAAGCCTTGGTTCAGGACCTCAAAATGGTGCTGAGGTCAGCAATTTGTTACTTTCTTCCTGTGACCGTGTTTCAGCAGTCTGACAGCTCTGACATTTGTACAAGGAAGGAAAAGAGTGGTCTGCAGTGTTCCAGCAGGCCAGAGCAGCCTCTGCCAGACTCTGGAGGAAACCTAGGAGTACATTCAGTCACCTGTAGATCAGGAAGTTTTACTGTTCAGTGTAAAAGGACTGTTAATTGCAAATAAACTTTGTATATACCTAATATGGGATGTGTGTGTGTGGTAGCTATGTGCCTGTAAAGTATTTTAAATGCTTCTGCTTTTTTCTTGAAATTCTGAATTTACTAAATTTTGATCTTATCTATCAGAACAGCCAGGTTGGTGGAATGGCACAAAGACGACATTCATGTACACAGTCTTTATCATGCAAAGCATCTAATTTGTATTGTCAGGTGAGTGGAAACTGCCTCATTATTCAAGCATGTTTTATTTTGGGTGTCAAATCTCCAGAAAATTAATATTTCTTGAGATAAAACTAGTTTCTTAAATATTTGTCCTTGACATGTTTTTACCTCAACTCACAATGATATACATTTTAGTGTAATTTATACAAACACTAACTAGTCTTTTTAAACCCTTAGAATTTTAACATTCTGCCATTATCTGTTATATTTGGTTATTTACTCTTGGATGCTGATGAATGGTTTGTATTTTGTCTTTGTCATAGGTAACAGGACTTTTCTATTTGATTATCAGTTGGTTAGGCATGGTAACATCTCAGCTCTGACCAAATTCCTATGGGACTGAAAAGGGGAAAAAGGGGCTGGGAGCCAATATGTTAATTTTATAATTTAAGATTTTTACTCTTTTTCAAGCTATTTAATCCTATGGTAAAGTATACATGCTTTAGGCTTGCCTTTGTGACTTCTTTTAGAAGTAAAACAATCCGAATACCTGTCCTATTAGAATTTAGTTGAAAACCAAACCCAAATTAACAAAAAATCTTCCCCTTCGAAAAACAAAATCAATTTTTTAAGTCTTATTTGGCTATTTGTAATATCAAAAGCCTTTTCCAGAGAGTGTAAGTGGCAAATTCTCTTACAAGTGCAGCAGTGGACATGCTCATGGAACCTGGGGTCATGACTCTTCTACTAAAATCTACTGCAAAGTACATTTTGCCCACCAAATGAAGTAATAAATGAAATTCTCTGTCTCTTGGCTTCTATTCCCTCCAACAAGTACATTATTTATTGACAGAAAAACTGAGGTAAATGCATTTTATCAGCAGAATTACAGATGGGCATTGTTAAATTGCAGTGTTTTTTTAGCAAATTGAATTAAAGGGCTCACCATCGTTTGTATTGATGGAAAGTAATAAGAACTTTAATAAAACTGCTTTGTTACCAGAGTAAAGTAAGGTATTTCCTGAAAAATGTGTTTTATTGACAGAAGAGAAATACGATCTTGGAGGAAAATGCAGGTCAACAGAGTATTGTGCAAACCTTGAAAATTCTTTCTGGTGAAAAATTGCACCTCTAATTCTACTTCCACTTGTTAAAGCGCCATGCTGGATGTGATGATTTTGCCTAACAAAAGGAGTGCCACAGACTCAGGTGACACTAATAGGTGTCATTCACTTGAAGCCAGTGGAGCCAACTCTAACTGGCTTAGAGTAGATAAATATTTGTCAAGTTGAGCTTAT
>NW_024511645.1:0-480 GCF_017590135.1 Pyrgilauda ruficollis
AAGAAACAACCTCCTGCTCTTCATTTTCCACTGGATTATCCACCCCCCAATTAGTCCTGCAGAATTAATCTGAGAGCAGGAAACTTTTTCAGGTGCCAGCAATGGATCATCTTGGAGAACAGGGAAAGAATTTATCACCTGCCATAAGAAACCTACTTTAAAATCAGCTCCTGATCCCTCCAGTCATGTCCACCTTCCCTTCTGGAGCACGACAGGTGCTAAGGAGAAGTGGGTGATCCATGGGGTGTGAGCAGCACCTTGGTGTGGGATGGGAACTCTTAAGGGCAGTGTAAAATGTAAAACAGCAGGAGAGAGTTGCAGGGGGATGCCACACCTTGGGCAGGGTGTGCTTCAGGTCTCCTGGTTCCTGAGAGCAGCTGGTGACATCTACAGGAGTGGGGATAAAAGCTGGAAACTGAGATGGGTCCCAGACAGTCCCTGGATGTCAGGCAGGTCACAGAATCCCAGAATGGTTTGGGT
>NW_024511646.1:0-480 GCF_017590135.1 Pyrgilauda ruficollis
TTTCTCCTCAGGGTACCAGGATCCAGGAATTGCCTTGGAGGTCTGAGGGTCAGAACACCTCAGTTCTGCTCTCTTCCTGGCTTGCCATATGACTTCAAAGAAATCACCTTGGTTTTCTTGCTCTTTCTCTCCTTCTTGCTTTTAATCATCGAGACTGCGAGCTGCTCAGGGCAGAGAATGTCACTGGGTGTATTTACTCAGGCCGTAGATTCACAGGTGCCAGTCTCAGTGTAATAAATAATGGTGATTTTACCAGGATCCTTTTTATCCGAGTTGACGAAAAACAAAGTGTTATTTAGACCTTAACTGGGTGAAAATCAGAAGAGCTTATCCTATAATATTTTCCTCCATTTCTCTGGCCTGTGGCAAGGAATTTATGGGGAAGTGAGCCTCGACCAAGGCAATTGTATTCAGAGAAGCAACTGAAGCAGAGAACTTGATGCACTTCAGCATTTTGCACCGGGTAGAATGAAATATGCA
>NW_024511647.1:0-480 GCF_017590135.1 Pyrgilauda ruficollis
TTTTTGTAAGCATTTTTTTCTTCCCACTGTGTCAGTTCTCTGTGTCCTTTTCCATGAAAAAAAGAAGAAGGTTTTTTGTGAGACACATTTTCTGTGGAAATATGAAGTATAGGCCTCAGGGATTCTGGAAACAATTTTGATTTATATCTAAAAATAGAAATATTATGCAATTTGAAAATACAACCTATCATTATGAAGGCAAATGCTCTTAACCTCATCTTTTCTCATGTAAAATTCATGTCAAACACTAAGAAAAAATTGTCACAGATGTATGCATGTTTTATGGGAAACACAAGGATAACTGGTTCAAGCTGCTGCTACCAAATGAACCTGAAATTTAGTTAGGGGAATAAAATAATTTACTTATAAGGAAAAATCTGGCACTTCTTCAAGTGCATTTATTAAATAATCAAGGATGGGCTGAAGAGGGGAAATAGAAGAAGGCAGTACAAGTGAATATATTTTTCCCTCCAATGTGAG
>NW_024511648.1:0-480 GCF_017590135.1 Pyrgilauda ruficollis
CCAAGGATAAGTTTGGGGAATTCTTCTTACAGACTTCACTGAGAGTTTCAAAGAGGTGTTTAATACAAAAATAACTTGTACAGCTCAAAAAAGGTTGACACAGGTATCAATAGATTTCTTTTGCATCGCTGGGGCATCTGTCTGAGCTCTGAAAGAAATTAAGTTTCCTCTTGAGTATAACCTCTAAGCAATGTTTTCTCTCCTACCTCTAACTTTGCAAAAAAATTACAAAGTCAAACGACTGGCTACCAAATATTTACATAGCAGCTTTTGTCCATTAGCAATCTTGCAATTTTTATAAAACTGTTATTTATCAATCCTGTCCTGCAAGCAGGGAAGCTGAGAGAGCAACTTGCCACAGTCACCTCCTCCTCAAGGTCAGTGGTACAGCCAAGAGCAGAGCCCTCATTCACTCATTTTGTAAGTTATTAGTTGGAGTCTTGAATATAGTGAAAATCAAAAATAAGACAGGCTTTTTAA
>NW_024511649.1:0-480 GCF_017590135.1 Pyrgilauda ruficollis
TTCCTCTATAGAGTTTATGCTGAAAGTACCATTAACTCAAGTATTGATTTCAGACATTCCTCCCAAAACTTCTGTGCCTACTAAAGGCTGTCCCAGTGCTCAGGGTCACTACCTTTGTGCCTTATAAGACCTGAAGGAGACACTTTGAGGCATGGAACTTTTTCCAGTGAGATTGCTGTGGTGCACATACATCCTCCTATGCACGTGAAAAAACAGGCATCACCTCTTCTCTCTCTAACTGATTAATGGTGAGGATACATTATCAGAGCTAATAGGAGTCAAATGGAGAAAGCTAGTCAAGTGAAACCCTGTAAATTGGTTCCTGTGCTTTTTCCATCTCTTCTAATACCTAATGCCAGGAATTTTCATTTGTGTCCAGTCAGAGCTAAAAGGGAAAGGATTAGAAAGTAAATAACTCCCACATCTAGGGGAGCAGTCAGCTCTTTCACTGTTCCATTTATTAGCAGGACAAAAATGTAA
>NW_024511650.1:0-480 GCF_017590135.1 Pyrgilauda ruficollis
AAGAAGAAATAAATAAACAAACAGTGCACAAATAAACCTCATAAAAGACCTCAGAATTTGCAGTAAGAGTAAGAATGCAACTAACACAAATTCATCTTTACAACAGAGATTTCTTTCCTTCAGATGTAACATTTATTTAATATTTATCCCAACATGAAGTCTATTTACTAATCACTTTGCTTCCACACCTACCTGTTTCACAAATATATTATCTGAGGTATAATGTCATCTTTCACAGATGACAAGCAGAGAAAATAAACAAACAAAAAAGTCCCCATAGAGTGAAGACAGAATAAATTTCCTCCTCTATTTAGACTGTGGTAAAGTGACATCTATAAAACACGAATGGAAAAACTAACCGAAACAGGCATCCCACTGATAACCACAATTCCAAGGCAATATCCCTACATAAGAACTATGAGGAATAGCTTAAGGAAACATTACCACACTGAAACCATTCAGTCAATCCTTTCCCCCCCA
>NW_024511651.1:0-480 GCF_017590135.1 Pyrgilauda ruficollis
CCTGCCTGTGTGCATTCTGGGATTACAAATCCTGCTCTGCTTCTCTCATTCCCCTGTTGTCTCTAATCAAAAGAGAAAAAAAACCCTTGCAAAGGTGTTAGAACAGTAAAGTAATAAACAGACATTTATTGAAATATTCCAGGTGTCCAAGTAGGAATTGAGCACCACTGATTTCAACAATTTATTAAGGTGGATTCATTAGGATATTTAAAAGAAATATCCAATAGGAGATTTTGTTTTCCCAGTTACACACAGTTGCTCAAGTCATAGGAGTTGGTCCAACGGCTTCTTTGCCTTCACTTTTTTTATGACTACTCACATTCTGGTCAAAACCCAAAATGTCCTTCTTCTAGGGCCTCTTCCTGATAATAAGACTATACAGTATCAGGAATGTATTTATACAGTTAGTTTATTTTTCTAAATTCTAGGAGAAAGGTTAGGAAATGTATTGGAGTTAATTAAGGATTATAGTTAAAGAAG
>NW_024511652.1:0-480 GCF_017590135.1 Pyrgilauda ruficollis
TTTTTTTTTTTAATTTCCAGTGACAGAGGATTACAATAGAAGAGTTATTGTCCATCATTTGTGTGATATTGAAGGGGGAAAGTGACACAATCTCTATAGAACCTGACAGGTTGCAGACAGCATTTTACTGATCTGCTGTGGCACTGTGAAAGACATTACACAGTGTTTCTCCTGAGGCTATTACATTATTAAATGGATCCTGAGAAGGAGACAGAAAGGAATTTGGGAATATTTGTCAAAATGATTTTTTAAATCTGCTTACTGAAGATGTGTCAGCATAATTTTTTTTAAATCTCTGCTTACTTTAGACATGTATTTTGTTTAAATAAAAAATAAAATGAAACTAAATAAAAGACAATAGAGGGGCTCCTTCAGGTAATTTCCTTGGGGCATCTGAAATATCTGTAATGTTTGCTTTAAACAAGTAATATTTCAACAGAAAAAAACCCAAAAAACAGAACAAAACAAAACAAAACCAAA
>NW_024511653.1:0-480 GCF_017590135.1 Pyrgilauda ruficollis
GACACGCCCATTTACAGGTACCGCATCGCTATTGCCGCCTCTGCCGCGCGCTCCCACTGCCCCGCCCCTCACACGGCCGCTCTGGGCCCCGCCCCCTCGCTGACCGGAACCGGCTGCCGGTCCAGGTCCCGGTCCGGGTCGGGGTCCGGGTCCTGGTCCCGGTCCCGGTGCCGTCGTGCTGCCCGGGACGCGGTGTCAGAGCACAGCGGGGCCGGGCTAGAGCCGCTGCAACGGCAGAGCGCGGCCAGCACGGGACCGCCCGCGGGAGAGGCGCCGCGGGGCAGCGCAGGGGCCGGGGGTGACCGGGTGTGTGTCGGGGACACGGACAGCTCCGCTGGTGGCTGGCCCTGCAAGGGACAGGGACACGGGGCTCCGAGAGACCGGCAGGGCAGCGGGGCTGCGCAGGACCGCGCGGGGTGGCAGTGCCTTGTACTGGGATCAGCTCGGTCCAGGACAGGATCACAGCGCAGGACGGGATCA
>NW_024511654.1:0-480 GCF_017590135.1 Pyrgilauda ruficollis
CCCAGCTGGACAGGCAGTGGCACAGGTGACTCTTCTCCAGAGCCCTGGGGCTCAGCTGGTGTCTGTAAGCAGCTCCAGTCCCCACCTGCCCTGCAAGCTCCCCTCTTGCAGGTCCATCTGCATTTTGAAGCCCTCTTCAGAGCTGTACCTCTTTAGAGGAGTGATGAGAAAGCGAAATACAGAGCTGTGCAACTCAGTTCAGGCCCATCCATTTGTCAGGGAAATGGTTTTCCAGGGCTGCATTCCCATAGGAAGTGTCAAGCCTGATAAATAAGCTTGAGCTTCCTTACTTCTTCATTTTCCCTAGAGCTTAGTTTCTAGAAAGAGATAGCGTTATGTAAAATACAGGAGATAGTCACCAGGGACCAACCTGGATTGGAGACAGGGCAGAAATATTTTAATTTTGAAGCTGGCTGGATAAACAGCTAAATGAACAAACACTTTCTTTTATTTTATAGAGGCTTTATTAAAAAAAAAAAA
>NW_024511655.1:653787-747393 GCF_017590135.1 Pyrgilauda ruficollis
TTTTTTGCCCCCTTCTTCGTTCCCTTTTTTTTTTTTTTTTTTTTTTTTTTTTTTTTTTTTTTAATTGTAATCTCAGACCAGCACTTAACCCTCAAAAATGCAAAGCCAGGAGTGTGCGAGGGCTCTGCCAGAAGGAAAGAGGCTCAGCAGGCTTCCCAGCTTCTGGCAGGCAGCCCCCAAGTGCCCCACATTTGCAAGTTCCTCTCACTGCCATGCCCCTGCTGTGCCCAGGCCCTTCCCGGTCCCCTTGCACCCAGGAAAACTGCAGGGACATTGCTGAGTGGCCTCTTGCTGGTGGCACTCACCCCTAGGCTACAGATCATGGCTCTAATTCCACTCTGAATTCCCCTTTGCTACTGAAAATGTAGTTGGTTATGGCTCAGGTATCTCTGTGGGGCTGTTTTTTTCGGAAAACTGTAAAAGCATCTTTCCTGGGTTGGTTGGAGGTCTGAGAGCAGAGGCAGAAAACACGGTGTGGTAAATACATGAACAAGGGAATTTATGCATATGGACTTTCCCTTCATGGCATATAAGCCCTAGAGGCCCTGAGTCAGGATGGTTTCAGGCCACATTTCCTATCTTTTTTTCCTCCATTTTAACTTTTGGGCTGGTTTTGGGACAGTTTGGATGGGACTATTTATAAAGTGCACATCACTGGGTTTAATTTTAGCAGGGGAAGGGGCGAGCAGATTGTGTTGCACCGAAGCCTCACTCACCAGCTCGCTTAACCCCCAGATCAAAGGCACTTGGGAACGTGCTCTTTTCCCTTCGCCTGTAATTAATTTATTTTGGATGGAGATCTGCCACAGACCCAAATGTGGGCATGGGACCAACACATATATTTGTTTTACAAATGTGAGACACAAAGAGAGATCTGGGAATTGTGCTGGATTCCAGTATCCCATCTCGTCATGACCACAAGCTCCGTGAGCATCTGCTGGATAGAGCTGGGATGGGAATTCAGCCTGGATGTATGCACAGGGCCTTCATCATTGAAATGCCACCTTTCCTGGTGGAAAGTAGGATTTTAGCAGGCTTTCCCTACTCAAAGCCCAGCCAGAGGTAGATCAGCTGATTGATGACATAATTTTGTAGCAGGTTTTAGGAAGTTGTTAAAAAAAAAATTAAAAAAAATTAAAGCTGACATTATTGCCTCATTTGAGGTGTTTAAGTCTTAATGAGCAATAATTTATCTTGGTGTCCTGAAAATTAAAATGCATTAATTGCCTGGTATTATTTTAGAAGGTCCTGGGCTGACATGGCCCAGATTTGAGTGGAAATGGAAAAATCTCAGCGCCGTGTGGAACCTGTGCTCCACCCTGTAGTACTGAGAGGCAGGACAACAAATCCCCATCCCGCAGCCCTAGATGAGCTCTGGCAGATCCTTTAGCTTCTCTGGAGAAGCCCATTGTTGGAAACTGCTGTAAAGATAGCAGGGAAACCGTGAGTCTGGACAGAGCCTGCCTGACCTCCATCCCCCTCTGCTGCTTCCCCGCACTATTCCTTTTACCTGTCAATATTCCCTCCTCTGCGTGGGCATATGGGCCTTGTAGTTGGGCTAACAAGAGCTGGACCGCTCACCTGAGGTGACAGAGCTGCTCTGTGGGACTGCTCAGGCTCCAAAGGCACAGAGGATTTGTCTTCTCAAGAGCCCCACGAGCTAAAACAGGCTGCTGGGATGACAGGAAGCAGAGACTCCAGTTTTCTTCCTCAGCCTGTGATAAACCCAGCATGCCATCTCAACACATACTTGTGAGAAGAATGGTGAGGGGATGGAGAACCCTCTGTCTGTGCAATAAAACAAAAATGCTCTCCCAGCAGTGAGGAAGGCGACAGCGGGGCTTGGCACCCACACCTACAGTGAGTGCTCTTGCTGGAAATATTTACAGTCTGTGAGATGAATTGTGTGCCTTCTGAACAATAATAATGCAGCTCTGGGCTGCTGTGCTCTGGAGTGGAGGCTCTGTGTGCTCAGGGTGCTCTGAGGAAACGCCTGTGTGTGGCACCTGCCCCACCACCCCAAATGGCAAACCAACCCACCCCTCTGCCCTGGAGCTGCCTCTGGACTATTTTTTTCTGAAGCCTTTTACAGTTTTGAGGGTGCCCAGAGTAGGCAGGGATCCACTGCAGCTCTGCTCTCAGCTGGGGCACCCAGAGATAAGAGCCCAAATCCCTGGCAGGCACCCGGAGCAGCGTGAACACAATCACATGATGGTGAAACAAGCCCTGGCTGTGACAGCAGCACAGCCCCTGCCCCTCGCCTTCACTGCCACACACAGCACACTCCCTGCCTGTCACGGCCTCACAGGCAAAAATAAAAGAGGATATGTTGCATAGAATCAGGTTCCAAAGAGCCCTAAAACCGCAGGCAACGCGGGAAAGGTAAACAGAGAGTGATAAGTCACAGTATAAAAGCTAAGGCATGCCCAGAGGAATCAGCAGGTGGCAAGATTAAATAAATAGGATGAGTGTTTTGCCATGTAATGCACTGAAACCATAGGGTTATTAAGTAAATGACTATATACTAGTAAATAGAACAAAACTATACACAGAATACAGAATATTGTTACATTGTCACATTGTCATGAGATACAAGTTAAGCCAGAAGCTGGGGTTTTTTTTTGGAAAATGGATGAGAAACATTTACGAAAAAAATGCTCCAGTGGCGTCTACTGTACAAAGGAGTCTGGCTGCAATTTTCAGCTTAGTAAGCTCTCAAAGCTCTGGTGGTTGGAGATGGGGATTTCATTTGTGGGGGTGTTCTATTTCTCATCTCCTTTCCTTGCTGCTTACCCCTGACAGACAGTGGGTCCTGGGTGAGGTGGACCTCAGAGTTCTTTTGGCTCTGTAGCACTCAGCATTTATGTAGAGCTCAAGTACCTAAAGCACAGACGATTCTGTTTGTTTTGAACTTATTTAGGTCTGGTACTTTTGTGAGCAGTCTCTGCTTCTTTTTTAATACTTTTTAATTTTTTTTTTAATTTAACATTTTGCAAAGCTCAGTGAGAAAAATGTTTCTGCTTGTAAATAGTAATGTCCAGGAGAAGCAGGACTATTCCCTTTCTTAGGTCCCTACTAAATACTTTCACCAGCTGCTGTCAGCCACGAATCTGGGAAACACCCCGGGTTTTCCCATCAATGCTGCCGAAGTTTCCGAGTGTCGTTTTACAGAAGTAGCTCGAGGCACCTCCCACTTCTTCCCTGTGCAGTTTGCAGCTGAAAGGAGCACCAGCCGGGAGCCTTTGGACTGAGCTCGGGAGATGCTGCGAGCGGCGCTCCCGGGAGCGGCTTTGACTCAGCCCGGGTGAGTCACAGCTGCTCCCGCTGCTCGGGGAAGGAAAGTTTGACAGCCGAGCCACAGCTGCACCGGCCAGAGGGGCGGCAGGGAAACCGAGCCCACTCCCAGCTCCCTTAAACCCTCTGCTGTTGGATCCAGTCACCCTCCCGGTCCCAAAGCTGATTGAACCAGAGCCAAACGACTGCTGATGTGAGTTTCCTTTTGGTGAGACCGCCATCATCCTTCTCCATCTCCTGTGGGATTCTGGTGCTGTGCTTAAAATTATCCATGCATTTAGAAAAGGTTTCCCTAATCCCAAGCACTTCTTGCTATAGGCAAGACAATTGGTCCATGGCCATTTCCATCAGATATGGCAGTGTGTGCTTCCTGCTCTTTGATCTTTGTGACTCACAGCAGCACAAACTGATTACCTTCTTGAAATGAATCTTCAGGTAACCATGAGATAAAAATTCAGAATGGTTCTTAATGGTTCCCTTTCCTTTCCTTTCCTTTCCTTTCCTTTCCTTCTTCCTTTCCTTCTTCCTTTCCTTCTTTCTTTCCTTCTTCTTCGCAGTCCAAAGCAAAAATCAGCCCACAGTGTTTCCATCTTCCAGCATGCTACAACCTACTTCTGTGTCTTTGGTCTTCAGCAATGAAGGTTAAAAAAAATGATACAAAATCACTTAGCAGAAGTTACCTGTAGAGCTTTAGCCACTTGAATCACAAGGAGGAAGAAAGGGTGAAGCATTTACCTGTGACTGCACCTCCCACTCTTTGCATTTATAGAAGGCATCACCTCCCTCAACACACATTTAGTCCAGGTGTTTACTGCAACTTCATTTTGAACCTGCAATGGTTTCACCATTTGTAATTGAGGCAGCAAGGCCTTTTGTTGTAAAATACAAAGTGGCACTAACAGTGAGTCAGGTTAATACTGTAAGTGGCTTGGGTACTGGCAGGCTGCAGCCCCATGTGCTGCAGTAATTCTGCAGCATATTTAGCATCCTGCATGCACTGGCAGCTCATTGAGAGACAAGGTTTTAACACTTCATTAACTGTGATGGGACTTTTGCCATCAGCAGCAATGGCTTTCACATGCCAGGACCTAAATATTTCATATTCTCCTTCCTTATCAGCAGATATCCACTAAAACTGCTCAAGATTAGTTATCCACTGGAGATTAGAGATGCTGCAAAGCTGAGAGTTTGACAGCACTTGCCAAAGGAGGTGCTGGTTCTTCAGCCCATCCATGAGGCCATCTGCTCACCAGGACAACAGAGATCACACCCACAGACCAATCCATGGGGTTTTGCTCCTTGTCCATTCCACCTCCTAAGTAGCCAGGAGCCCAGACCCATCCCCCTTTCCTGAAAATGTCACAAAAAGCAGCAAATTTGTGCTTCTGTAAATGAGTGCAGACCTGAAGCTACAACAGCACCAGATTGTGGTATAACACCAAAGAACCTGTTGCTCTAATATTTGGATAATATTTCACTCATATATCTGCTTTTTCTAATTTGAATTACGGCAATGCAACTCTCGGTGGTCTATATACAGCAACTGCCTACAAATATTGTAAGGCCCTTCCCTGAGACATCACTAGTGAAATTCCACATAAGACTGTCACTGAAATGTAGGTTTAAATTCTTTACTTTCATATATTTAATTGCAACTGGTGGCTACATCTTTTTGCGTGGTTCATTGTTTGTTTTCTTTTTAATTTCCACAGTTTATCTCCAAGGTGTTTGTGGTTTAAACATCTGAATCATGAATTGACTTGGGATTTCAGTGAAGACTCCCTGGAAACAAGAGGACAATGAGCTGAGACTCCAGCCCAGGTCTGAGTCAGAGGCAGGTTCAGAGACATTCACCAATATTTTCCAATGCACAGATACCTATGGCCTGCATGAGAAACTGTGAGAATGGTGAGCTGGTTAAAGGAACAGCTGTGTTCACTTTTTCAGCCTCAGAACTCTGTGTTTCTGCAGGACAGGTACTGAAAAGAAGAAACAGAGACAAAATTGAAGGATGTTTCAACATAAATCACACCCTTGAGACTGATCTTAGTAAGAGAGAGCATCACCTGCGGCAGCTGAGTCCTGGTGAGGTAATCAGGTATGGCTGCGTCCTCACATGCACGTGTTTGAATATCAAATGGATCCAGGAAAGAATATAGACCTTTTTCTATGGTTCTTTGGATCCATGTAAATAAAATAATGCAGCAGTGATTGTTTCCTGGTGTGGCTGAGCACTGCATACCTTCCTGCATTATATCTGTAACTATAAGTAGCCTGTCTATATCCAGATGGGTAATCAGGATTAACAAAGCCAGGCCACTTGTTGCTGTACACAAAGGTGCCATAAAAATGCACTGGTGTTTGAAAAACACTGGTGTTTGAAAAGCAAGCAGCCAGCACTGGGTCCTGTGTGATCCCAACAGCTCCAGGAAAAATCAGGGTGGGAAGGCAAGCAAAGCCAGAGGGGATGACAAAACCAAGGTGACACAAAAGCCCAGAGCTGTGGCCTAGGTTTAGTAATAAGAGGGGAGGGCTGGACAAGAAGGGATAAAAAAACGTGATAAAAAAACTTTTCAAAATCCTTGTGTCTTATTCAGTGTGACTAATCCAAAGTCAAACTCCTCTGATGAGCTGTTGGCTCCTGTCAGGGTAGCTGTGACATCCAGGCCATTCCTTCAGCTCTCATGCCACCTTCTCCATGGAATCTTCATAAATAAATCTTTTTAATTGCACCACTTAGGAGTGAATCTGTCGTGGGAGAATTTTTTTGTAGCTCCCCTCCAGACTGTCAGGTCTGCCTGCAAGAAGAGAAGAAAGGGTGCTCCGCTGCTATTTCTGTCAGGACTGCGGTCCAAGAGTCGCACGGAGGAGTTTTCTGTTTCAGAGGTGAACTCCCATCACAGCAGCCTCTTGCTGGCCACAGATGAAAACTGAATTTGAGCGGGTTCAGGCAGTTCTGTGTGCATCATTTATGTAGGTCAAAGCGGGAAATAGACACCAAAATTCACACAAATTTCTGGTGATTCTGGAGATTTCTTTTCAAGAGCAGCTCTTGAATGCTCTCTTTCAAAATGCAGGATTTTCAACATATGTAATATTTCTTTGGCCTATATTATCAGCTATTCCAATGATAAAAACCAAGATCTTTTATATATATATAATTTTTATATATATATAAATACAGAATTCTTTTATCTTAGCAGCAGGTTGAATTCCCATGGGAAGATGCCAGCACATACCCTGAGGATGAGGATATCAGCAGTTATGAGGTGAGGGACTTGGCAGAAAGTCTGAAAGGGACCAGTGACACAGGAGAATTTCCAGTGGCTCATTCTGTCCTTCTTCCCACATAAAACCTGCACACCCAACAATTCACACACCTTAAAATATTTTTACCTGAAAACAAGTCCTCAGATATCTTTCACCATCAGATCATGAAGAGTATTATTTAGTGATTGAATATGGACAATAAACGTGAACAGAATAAAGAAATCTCAGCATTCTTTCTGAATATTTTAAAATACTTTTAAAAATGCACTTTTTATAAACTTATAAGTAACTTTAATTTATCTGTGGCTCTGAGAACATCTGGACATATGTAAAAACAGTCCTGAAAAATTACAAGATAAAACTCTGTTTTCAATTCTGAAAAAAAGCTTGTATCTTTTTTTCTCTATGCCCTAATTCTCACACCTTTCTCAGGCAAAGTTATTTAAGTTCTTCTCCATGAATCCTGCATCTTAAAAGACACACAGATGCAATTGATCTTTATCACATTCTTTTAAACACGAGGGGGCACCAAAAAGCCAGAGGAGCAAGATAAAAACGTTTCCCATACAATAAATCAGAAAAAAAACCTGTTACAACTCTTGATAGCCTTGTCAAGCGAACAGATTTTGAGGGAAAAAGAAAGGAAAGCAATGCAATGTTTTATCATCCCTTCATCTGAAAGGACTGGGAAAGTATTCCTTGCCATGTGTATCTCTTGCTGCCTCGTTTCTTTTACTAGCGAGTATCTGGATTATTTCCCACCACAGATGGCTCTCGAGGAAGGAGGAATCCTGTGTCCATGGTCTTATAAAGGAGGAATCCAGCCTTGAAGCTAAAAGATGCCAAATACCCCCTAAAATACAAAGCTGAGACAAAGGTGTGTTAGATTTTTTGATTCTTTTTTTTTACTATAGAAACATGACTTATGCTTGTGTTACTAAAATTTCCAGCCCTTTTTCAATCAATCTGTGTTTGCCTGATAAAGCTGACTAGAAATGAAGTTTTGATACGAAGACTAAGACATGAAAGTTCTTAATGTATCATGATCCCATCTATTGAAATCTGGGTGTCTGCACACCCAAACCAAGGGGGTTTTCCCAGTGCCGGGGGTGAGCAGGAGCCCCAGCACTGCACAAACCCTGAGAGCAGAGCTGTGGTGTGGGCAAAGGGCCACCTGAGCACTGCTCCATCACCTTTTTGGCTGCTGAGGCTCTGCTGAGCTTTTCCAGCCCCACACAAGCTGTGGGGTCAGGCTGCGGGGTTCGCTGTGTGACAGATCTCCGCGGTTTATCCTCCCAAGCTGCTCGTAAAAGGGAGCAGAATTCAAAGGAATTGCCACGGTTAAGAGCAATGAATGAAAGCAAGGCTCCTCTGGGCTTCAGGGAATGGCTTTGGCAGAGTGTTTTTCTTTCTGACTTTTCCTAACTTTTCCTTTTTTCCTCCTCTTTGACTTCAGATACTGAAGGTTTCCCCCTGAGGAGTTTCCTGCTTTCTTAGGTGAACTCTCCTTCTCCCTGGATTTTTTCTATGTCCTCCTAACTCTCAAGGCAATTATCCCTCTAGCTCTTCCCTCTTCCCGGCCTAAACAAACATTGGTACAACGAGTTGTCAAAGGAATTAACACTTTCCCCCTCAACATGAGGTCTTGAGGGAGACATCCCTAACTGAGAGCTCGTTTAGGTGCATTCCTTAAGTCAGCAGGTAGCAATCACAAGGAGGAAATTATTTTTTTTTTGGTGAGTGTTAAACTGTTTTAACTCATTTGAAATCCCAGGTGAGCCCTGCATGGAGTTAAAATGCTTTTTCTGTGTAGTCAGACCACACAGAGGTGGATTATTCCATCCATGACATGATAGTCCAGGTATGAAGGTTTCAAGCTCCTGTTATTCTGCTTGGGAAAATGGTTCTGCAGTGACACAGATATCATGGTTAAGATCTTCCTGATAACTGACTGTGTTTGGACCTGCACAGGGCTGCTTTTCCCATTCTCTGTGTTCACCTAGGTTATGAACTCCCTGTTCACTGCTGTGTTTGTTACCTGCTTAATGTAGGTAAAACTGTTTATCAGTGGTTTCCAAAATGAGAAAACTCTTGGAAATTTATATATCTATATATCTATATGTACCTGTTGAAGACATGATGTGTTTACATTCATCACAAACACAGCAGGATCCCCTGTGTCAAAAATGGACTTAGGGATAAAACACAGGAGAAGGGAGTCATGAAATGTGACTCCTTTTCACACCATTACCTTTCTTGTGAATATGAGTCAGTGAACTTGACTGTGCTTTATTCACATGTGTGAATGTTTACCTTGTGCATTACTGACAACAGAGCCAGCTCTGACAAACCCCATCACCAAAGCCTGGCCTGTCCAACCTTGACATCAGGGCTTCCACTGCACTTACCAGCCCTTGGAATCAGGGGAGTCTGTGACTTAATGAAGTTTGTAGGTGTGTGAGGGGTTTTTATTCATCACTTAGGCAGATGTTGGGATGGAGTAGAGGTGAGGAGCAGGCTAGTTTAGGAGCGTCCAACGATTGCCTAATCCAAATTTTTCTCTCTTTTTGCTTAATTCTAAAAATATTAGAGGTTCTGCTTGCATTATGCCCCAGGCATTTCTCTGTGTGTGTGTGTGTTGGTTGCAGCATTAATTCCTGCTCATTCCAGAGTAGGAGTTTTGCTTGTGCTGAGCTGCACAACATCTCTTCAAGCAGACCTGCTCCTGTCTGACACTGCTGGGATATTCAACAACCAGCTTCCTCACTAAAACTCAGCATCATCACCTGATGCTTTTGTTCAGATCTTCCGTGTTCTTTGTGGACTTTTTGGGGGTCATTATTCCTGCCATTGTGTTTGGGTTTGTCTTCTCTTTTTCCCCTCACATAAATACGTTTTATTCTTTTTGCCTTCCTTTCATTTGTCACCTCTTTCAGCTGCAGATATTTGCCCAGTAGTGCTGAGATACCTTTGCTAGGTGTCTTACATTAACCATGACTCCAGCATCCCTCCCTGCAGAGTATCTAAACCAGGCACAGCCCCAGGGTGTCTCCAAGGACACCAGAGCAGCCTCTGTCATTGCCAAAGCTGTCCTGGGATTTTTAACCTTCACACCAAATGTCTGTTTCTTGTCCACCCAGAATATTTAATATATCTCCCTCAGACATATGAACCAGCTCTCTGGGGATTTGGGATCACTGATTTAATGAAACAAGGTACTTGATAATGAAATTATGGCTCCACAGGAACAAATTTTGGTGCCAACTCTGGCTCAATCCATCCCTCCTCCTGTACATGCTGGGCCATTTATTGCTGCACTCACTCCCTCCTCTGAACTGTGGTTCTGGAAGCCTGTGAGGAGCAACCCAGACAACTTATCTGAATAAAGAAAGAAAAAGAAGGTTTGGGGTTTTGTTCAGTTGAGCCAGTTCCTCAAACAATCTCTCAATGACAACACACACTTTAGTGATGGCCCAGAGCAGGAGGCAGCTCAGAAAAAGGCAAAAAGTTTCTTATAAAATCATAAATAACTATGCTGCTGGATGTGGCACTACAGCCTGAACTGGAATCAGTCAGAAAAGTTAAAACATTACCCTTTGTGAATACTGAAACTTCTAACATCATGAGTGTCAGGTCTGATAAAATTTCCTTTCAGGCAGCAACGAAAACTTCCTGAACTTTATTTCATTCACTCTGTCAAATATGGCATATAGTGTTTCAATCAACCTGAAATAAATAGTTCTTTCCAAAGCACAGACCTTTCCTGCAGACAGGAAACTCTCTTACTAACCAACCCAGTAGAAATAAAGTTAAATGATGACTACAACCTGGCTTTCTTGCTGTTACATTTAAATTTCCACCCAATATAATTTAAAAAACAAAGAAAAAGGAAGAAATTGTTCCTTAGCCTTTCCAAACTCAAGCTCAACAGTAAAGCTTTTGAGCCATGGTGCTGTTTCTTTTCTGTGCTGTGCAGGTGTGCTGCAGATTTCCCCTTCATTTTGCAATACTCTATTTGTATTGAGGAGGAAAAGGAACTTTGATCTGCAAAGCTGGCTTTCATCCATCAGCTCTGGAGCTGTCCTTTAAAAGGAATTAGTGCTTCCTGAATGCATTTGATACATGCAAAACCCAGAAGCAGCTAGAAATCTTGGGCATAGTAGAGGATAAAACCCAGCAGGGAATTACAAGTGTGGCTAACCTGAGTGGAGAAGTGCACAGAGCTCATGAAACTCTCACTCCTTCCCACATCCATCCCTTCTCCCCACTTCCTGCCGCTTGGCACCAGCACACAGAAGACCATTTCCAGTGACAGAGGGAAGAGCTGCCTCCTCTTGAAGTGGCCCTGCTTCAAAAAACAAAAAACAAAACCAAGAAACAAAACCAAGTGCTGATAAACACGCACTCCTTGCCTTAAAGGAACCTGGCTGGGAAAAAAGAGATGTGCCAGCAGTGGTTTCAGCTCTCTGGAAGTGCATGGCTGTGCTGATTTTGAACATCAAACACTCAGCTGATGAGAAAAACCTCATCTGGCAGAGCTGTACCACCATCACCCTGAGCCTTGCAAAGCTGGAAAAATTAGGATAGCTGTCTTGTTTTTGGTCAGGGTGGAGAAAGACATCCTTTCCTCCTACCTGCATGCCATTGCCCTCGCTTCTGGGCAGTGAGCACCTGCTGACTTAAAGTTTTGGTTCAATCCATAACCCAGACTGGAAGCAGGGAATAAAATCCTGGGGATGTATTTCAGCTGCTGTGGCCTGGGTCTGGTGCCAAGAAAGCCTCCAGCAGGATGAAGGGGTAGTGAGCACTGGGTAGGAATGGCACCACCAGCAGGAAAGCCTAGGGGAGCTCTGCTCAGCAGCTCCTGGGCTTGCAGGGGATAAAAATGCAGGAAAGAGAGATGTGTGATGAGGATTTTGTGGTTTGAATCTGCCTCCTTTCACTGGGGTGATCAAAAGGAACTCTGGCTACGTCAAGAGTTTTAATGGTAAGAGGGGATAGTAACAAATCATTAAAAAACTTTAGGATGCTGTCAGACAATCTAATGTTTAAGTTTCGGTAAGAGGCTAAAGCAGCAGTTTAAGAGTTGCCTAGTGTAGGGTTTAAGTATTTATATGTATTTTATTAACGTTCATTTTACAATTACCAACATGTTATTGTGCCAGCTGTATGTTTATAAATACCACCAGACTCCCTGTAGCATCAGCTTCACTTTTGTGGTAAATATTGACATGTTTGTCTTAGAAAATGATCTCTTTTGCTTTGGAGTCTTTAATTAGTTCCGTTTTCTGTCATTGCCTGGAATTGATTTTTGTGTGTTTACTCTTTGGGAACTGTGTGTACAATCCTGGCATAGCTGCCAGAACTTGGGTGATATGTTGTTCATTTCTGGAGCTTTGTTAAAGTGTTTTGAAAAGTGAAAAACTGAGGTTTCTATAAATCTGCCAGAGGGTTGTAGCCAGTTTTGGTGGTTTTTAAAATTTTTTATTTTTTTTTAGAAGCTGAAGAAACTTGGAAATGGGCAGGAAAAGTTTAAAAGTGTTTTCTTTAACAGTTTGAAACATCGTATTTCATGTTGCTATTATAAACAGTGAAATGCCCTGTTCCCTTATTTGGTTAAAAAAGCAGACAAGCTATATGCACTGGGTATTCTGCCTTTAGGACCTTTTTTAACAACAATTATTAATTACAGTGCATGCTGGTTGGCATCCCAGATTGGTGCTACTGAGCTGAGAAGCCAAATATTGAAAGTTTCTGTCTGAAGGTTCAGTTCGTAACCCCTCTGTTTGGATTAAGAGCAGAATGTTTGTGTGAATTTTTTTGTAAAAAAAGTTGAGCTTCCAATGTTTAATGGAAGTGGTATTATAACACAGGCCATGTCTCCAAAGTTCTCTCAGAGAGAACAGCAAAACAGTTTTAAATGCAAACATATGTTTCATAAACTTTGGTTTATTTAACCTTTTTTTTTTTTTTTTTAATGAGGAGATGAATTTCACAGCTGACAGAGTCAAAATTAGGCAGCATTATGTTCAACAAGCATTCCATCCTGAGGAGGTTTTTTTTTAAGCTTCACAACAAAGATTTCTATTTATCTCAGGTTGTGCAATATTCAATGACTGGAAGTCTAGTCTGTGTCAGAATTCTCACATTGCTCTGCAGCCCGTCTCCCAGGTTGGTTATCTGTTCCAATCTTAGCCTCAACTTAGCATTTAAAAGCTTTGTGCTGGCCCACAGTGCTCAGACACGAAACACCACCTCACTTCCCCACACATTAATGGCATTTATTCAGGAGGAAGGAGTTGTCCTCACTCCACTCATACCACTGCTTGCCCAGGAGTTGGGTTCTGCTTCCAAGAGGCGCTCAGTTATCAAAAAGCAGGAATGCCTTTAGATGAGTGTGTCCTAAACGTTTTAGATGTAAAAGTGGAACACAGAAAAAAGACTTGTGGAAGATTGAGGAGAGGTGATTTGCCCAAACAGACTCTGCTCACCCAGGTTCCATCCCGAGCAGAGGTGCTGCAACAATCCACCGGGATTTTTACAGCACAAAACAAGGCTGGAGGGTCTACCTGTGTAAATTCACTGTAAAAGGAGAAAATTCACAGTCTTCAGACCCCTGCAGAAAGACACTGGAATTTATTCCCTTTGTTTCCCCGACAGATGATCTGGGATCACCCCAAACAGAGACAATCTGGCATGCTCTGACCAAGTGAAAGGCTGTCTTTTCCCTTAAAACTCTCAGTTTTGGGTGTTTTTTGTGGGTATGGGATCAAATCTACCAAGATTTTTTAATACTAGACATTACATGGCTCTGTAAGTGCCTGACACTGCCAGGCAAGTAATTAAAGATTGTTACCAAAAAATACAAAAACGTTATACAAAAATAAACCAAAACAAACCCCAAACAAACAAACAAACAAACCCCCACAACTTTAAAAATTAAATAGAAATCATCTTTAACCTTTTGAAAATTCAAAACTGGGCATTGTTTTTCCAAGTTCAACTACAGTAGGAAGGAGAGTTCGATGATTTTAACTTGTTTTAATTGTTCTTTACTACTCACAGGTAAGAGAAAACACATCTGTAACATAAAAATCCAGACCACCTGTCCATTGGAATAAATTTGAACTCTAAATTCTGAGCTCCTTACCCACCCTTTACCACTCTGGAGAGAATTGAACTTCATATTTTAAAAGAGTCCTTTAATTTTTCTCTAGCTGGTACTGAATGCAACTAAAGGGTCTGGTGGGGATTTTAACATCTGGAGTCGCCAAAATCTCACCCTTGGGTGGAAACTGGAGGACTTATGGGCCAAGTGGAGAACAAAATACAGCAAAATATTAGGTTGTGCTTCTGTTTGGAAAGTATGGAAAACTGTCAGTGTGTGGAATCACTCCATATAGGAGAGGCAGATTTTACCCTTTGTTGTTCCTGCCAAAAGGGAACAACCAGTAAAACGAAAATATTGAACTAAAATCTCTCCATACACTGCACATAATCAGCAGAATGATCTAGTGCATGAGTACACTTCACATTAATAGACTTCCTGGGATTAATGAGATTAAGAAATATCACTGAAGACACTGGGCAAACTGGCAAGTCTGCTCTTTCTCGTGAAGCTGTGCAATTAGAAATGAATCCAGGCTCATTCTTAGGCCTCAGACTGAGATTGCAACATCTGCAGGGGAAGGGAATAAAAACTCTATAACAAGCAGCTCAATGCCCCGTGAGCCATTACAGCCATAGCTGAGATAAATTATGACTGAAATTTAGGGGAGTGAATAAAATCTTCTAGACACAAATCTAAGGTACCCCAAAAATAACACAATACATTCAGAATTATAGCCCAAATTTTACAAGGTTTGTTCAGCACCTGTCTCTAAGTCTTACCATGCAAAATCCAAACATCAGGAACTAGAAACAGTATCAAGTTAAGCAGATAAGTCTTTTCTTCTCTTAATTTGGATTATGTATGTCCAGCAACATGGTCTTAATTACTTTTATGTGCACCAAAACTGTTCCAGAATTAGCAGAGGAGGGAATAACTGAATGGAAAGAAAAGGGAGTAGAGCTGACAAGGACAGTTCTGAATTAGTTTTGTCAGCAGCATTTCTGGCTTCTGAGAATCTGAAGGGTCTTGTTTCTGAGATGTCAAGCCAGCAGTGTGGGAGTTGCCAAAAACAAAAGACAACTTAAGAATAAATATAAATCCCATCTAGTTTAGAAGAACTCGTCATAGGGTAAGAGTTTCCCACAGGACTGAGCACAGTCAGGGGAATGATCCTTCTGAGGACGTTTCCGTTCCGGAGGAATCCCCCTGCAAAACTCCAACATGTTGTCCCAGAGCCACCATCTCCAGCTGCCAGAAAGAGTCCTGTGAGAAAATTACTATCCTGACATTTCCTTCTGAGGTCTCTTCTTTCTCATTTTCTGACTGCAGAGCCTCTGCCTGGGCGTGTGAGTCAGTGGCACGAGCGGGATTCGTTGTGGGGCAGACTCTGAGGTAGAAATACAGTTTTTCTGCCGATTCTTTGTTTCTTTTTTCTTCTTCCAAGGTCGGGATTAAATGCACAAGATGGTATTTCTTGTTCAGACTCAGAAGTTTGTTAGTTCTTATCTATATAAGTCTCGCAAACTGTGAGTTCTATGGCACTTCACTCTAACAAACTAAAAATGGAGCTCCATCTCTCTCTCTACAAGGCCTTTTAAGAATAAAAGACTCTGTAAGTGCCTGACACTGCCAGGCAAGTAATTAAAGATTGTTACTGTCCAATTAAGAAATGACACCTAAGTTATTTTTACTTTTGACCCAATGACCAGCCACCCATGCCTCGCAATGAGGACTTTTTTATCCAATCATACATTACCACCCAAACCCATGAAGAGGAAGGTGAAGAAGAAGGACCAGCCTCCGCCCTAAAACCTCCATCTTACCTTATATATATATTACTATATTCTAAACCCTTAAACTCTAAACTTCCACCATGTGATATCACACACTTCTATTCAAACTCCACTCCCCCAATCCCAGTTCTACCAGTCCATTTTGGAAGCCTTCTCCATGGCCTCAGGTCAAATGCAGTGTTCTCTTGGGGGTCAGTGCCTGTCAGCACAGAAAGTCTAGAATTCTCAGTAACCAGGGTTCCAACACTTTTCCATGGATTTCTACACCCCATTTACTACTGCTTTGTCCAGATGCCTTCAGCAGTATTTAACAACAGGACTGCCATGTGCCTGCTCCCTCCTGTCCTTGCCAGTGGGAGAAATGGGAACAGTGGAGCGTGTTTTATAACACACCCTCCCCCCCAACATGTGCACAAAGGCACCCAGAGCTCTGCATATAAATTAGAGCAAGATCAACATCCCAGACGTGCTCCCTGAACTTTGTCTGGAGGGCTGTGACATTTAGGATGGTCCCCAGCTGCTTGGAAGATCACCAGGAGATGGGGAGATGTGAAGTGAGGAGGTGAATTTTACCCTCATTGTAGAGCTCCACCACACCAGGGGAGGACTCTGCATCCCCTTGGCTAAAGATGTTTCTTCTGTCATTAACAGCAGCTGATGATTAAGGGTTGCTTTGGAAAGCCCAGGAGCATTTCTAAAGTCAAGGCAAGCTGTAGGCTTGACTCACCAGTTGTGAGATCTTTAACCAAGGGAGTTAAAATAAAAGCTTTTATGACTTCTGTCACATAAGATGAGCTGTGCTTTGGAAACACCCAGGTTCCAGGAAACCGTGCATCTGAAGGAGCTGCTTTAAATTAAAGTAATCAGATCTGTAGGAATTGGGTATAAAATATGGTCAGAGTGCATCTGAAGGAGCTGCTTTACAGTATAAATGGGCTGAATTAAAGTAATCAGATCTGTAGGAATTGGGTATAAAATATGGTCAGTATTCAGAACGAAACTGTAAGAAACCCAGCCTTTTCTGAACTCAGGCTACTCAAGATTCTTATGGTCTCCTCAAAGTGCTGGTCCATGGGAGTTTCCAGGTCTTGATTCTCCAAGGAATCCCAAAAGTACAGCAAAAGCTGCAGGGGAAAAAAGAAAGGACAGCAGGGTAGTTGTACTCAGAGGACCTAATTCCTGTTATTCACGTAATGTATGATTCACTTTATTATCTCTCTGTGCCTGTATCTTTCTCTATTCTTGGTCTGCTTAGACTGAACCTTCTCAGAAACATCAATCATGTTTGGGCATCACCACTGCCATCTTTCAATAAAACTGTTCTTAATTTTGAAAAAGGAGTTGGGCACTAGGTACTTTGGATAAGAGCTCAGGAAAATCAAGTTCACTTCTCAGGGGGAGCACAGGGTTCCTGCATGAACTTCAGCAGGTATTTAGCTGGACTTCCACTTCCCATGCACAAAACAAGGAGTTTTGCTTAATTTCTGTGTCTTGCCTAGTTTGATTTGAAGTTCTGTGGTGCATGGACCTCTAACAAAGTATATTTATCTACATGCAGGACCAGGAAGAGGGGGAAGCTCAGGCAGAGTCTCTGGCACGAGGCTGTTTTACATCTACTGGTTAGGACTGTGTTTTGCCCAGGGTTGAAGGTTTGCACATTGATTTGCACCTGTTTTCCCAAGCCTGGAAGACAAGCCAGCTTTGGAATTCAAAACCTCATTCAGGTTCACCAATGCTTCTAAACTTGTCGTTTTCTATTTTCTTTTTTTTTTTTTTTTTTTTGTAAGTCTGCCTCTTTAGACAGCAAGAAAATGTGAAATTAGATGAAGTTAATCTCTTTTTGTATTTTGCTCTCAGAATTTTACACACGTCTGATTTTCACTTTACATCCACAACAGACAAAATTACCAATCTGGATTCCTTACTGAAGTTAAAATGTTGCCAGAACTGTTGTCCAGGTATGGGTTGCTGGATTTAGTCCCTGCTGTTCACCCTTAAACACTGTTACACACATACCGGTGGGGGCAGAAGGAGATTCTGGCATTGAGTGTTTTCAAATCACCCCATAAATACAGGAGTTTTTACCCCACAGGTAATCTTTTTGTTCAAAAGCAGAAACTTGGGATTCAACAAATCTAACAGCAAACTGCAACACAGGAAAATTCCATTTGAAGCTTAGGTGGCAGTTGTTATTCCCTCTTCTCCTTCTTCTGAGCCTTAGAAAATGCCCTTCTCTTCCCACTGCAAAGAGACCTCCTTTTAAGTGCATTTCCCTAAGGAAATGAGAATGTGTATCTACATAATTTAAAAAGACTGCACAGAACTGTGTTTTGGAAATTTTCTAATCTGATGATGAGCTGCAGTCCCTCTCACTGTGCTGCAGACACTCTCCCAAAACAAACTTTTTGCTGACACTCTTTGCTCTCCAAGTGGATTCTCATTTTCAGAAAGGATCAACACATCTTCCACTAGAGAAAGATCAGTCAGGTCCCTCTGCCCCTCAGCAGATGTCTGAGTTTTGGTTTTTTATTTTAATGGGAAACAGTATCACCAGAAAATAGGACACTTGTTTCAGCCATTTAGAGAAATGGGAGGATTCAGATATAAGATTTCACACATTTTAAACTAAAATAAATGTGCTGAGCAATTTTGGTAGAAGGAGAATGTCAGGTAAACAGAGCTGGGGGCTGGTATTTAGTAATTGCTGAGAGCAGCTAAATGGTAAACAGCTGAAATGCACCTCTATGTGTCACGAGAGCTGAAGAAAAGCCCAGGTTATTCCTCAATTTTTCATTCCTTACATCGTGAATAGTAGGCCATTTATTTAAAAGCAATGGGTACTGTGTGGGAATTAGCAGTGATGAAATGTTTAGACTCCCTGAAAATCATAATCAGCATGATGTTATTATTGCCTCATTTCAATCCTTCAAAATACATCCTGTTCTCAAACTCTTCAAGTTAAATGATTTCATTAAAAACCTTCAGGCTTAGAAAATCATAGTTGTCTGTAATATTCTCAGCTAAAATTAGTTATGTGCTGTGTGAACTATGCTACAATAATGGTGTTGTCACATGTACTGTTCAAACTGCTTTGCAAATGTGAACTGTTTTTCCATCTGAATTATAGTAAATATCTATTTTTATACTTAATTTTGCTCTGTGATTTAATATTTTGCTTAAATACAGCAGTAGATATATTTTATCCAATCCTGCTACCACCTCACCAAAATTTTAAAGTTGAATAGAAGAAAAATAGCTTTGTAGACCTGAGAGTGCTTCAGAGTTCCATTCTCATTCCTATGTATTTTTAAAAGAAATACTTCTTACTTAATGTTTTTGCAAATATATCAGTGATATAAATGCTAAATACATTTAGAGTGTTTTTCCTTTTATGAAATAATAATTAATTTCTCTTTTCATCCTTAACTTTGTTTCATTGCTGACGGGGGTCCTGTGCAGTGGCTTTAAAATCCAAATAATTCTGATTTACCAATCATTATTAGTCATATATTGTCAAAACATGGAAATAATTTTCTACACCTGGCATTAAACTAAAAACCATATCTTTTGATACAGGAATTTTTCTTCCTACCTTGCTGTTGCATAGTTAAGAAAAAAATCTATTGAAGATGTCTAATTCTTCTTCATAGCTCCCTTTGTCTAAAGAACAAAGATAATGAGTCCACTGTGCTATTTCTCAACCTTAAATCCAGTGCTCCATAGGTTCCTGGATTTAAGGAAACCAAATTTAAGGATCCAGTTACCATAGGTTCCATTTTGATTTTGTCAGGAAAACACTTTCTTTCACCCTTTTGATTTTTCAATGGTGGTCAAAAACCCAAACCAGTAATGAGTCAAACTGAAAATAGATTGCACAAAAGCCACCTCGTGCTTGTTTGAATAGCTTTTGCCCGGAATTCACGCTGCAGACCTCCCGAGACCTCCTCATCACATTGACATTTCCTCGCCCTGCTGGGTCAGCAACAGGGCACTCAGTGTCCTGGTGCAGCTCAGAGCCTTCTCTTCTGACCACCACCAAGCAATGCAAGAAAATAACATGAGCTTAAAGGCTTGCTAAGCTCTAAAAAATTGAAGTTCCTTTGGTTGGATTTTGGGCCTACAGTTTATATCCTATACATTTTAACAAAGACCATTGTCACTGCTTTCTCTAACAAGGAACTGTAGCCATAATTTGGAGGCTTTAACCTTCATTCAGTCCTTGTTCAAACAAAGAAAACAGGAATTAAAGGACCCTTAAAACAACACCTAAACAAGCAGCAAGGTCCAAACTCAGCATAGCAAAGTTGTGGCTTGCCTAGAGTTAAGTTCAACTGAAGTGATTTCCTGCAGATATTGAAAAAAAAAAAACCAACCCAGCAAAACCTAAAACACCTTGGGAACATCAAAGACAAGTCAAGCATAAATTATGTGTCTTAATGAGAGAATAACTTCCTCTTTTTATTATAAGTACTCTAATAATGTTTAATTCTTTCACAGGTTCTTCTAAGGTATCAGAAACAAGAGGGCCAGACAGGTTTTACAACCAAATTTCTCTTTTACAATGAGGAACTTCATGACTTTACTCCTCTGTTAAACACATCATTCTTATTAACCATCAGTGACACAAAGGTATCAGTTTAGCAGTCATTTCTAAACAATTTTGGTGAAAAAAAATTATTTATTTTAAACATTTTTCCTGTTTGAGTTTGAAAGGCTCTCTGAGATGTGTCTGCAGTATGATCTCAAGCACTAAATTCAGTTAGGCACAGGTTTATTTACTACTGTAATCACCCCAGAAAAAATTCCTTGCAGGGAAGCTGACAGCAGAGAACAGAAACCTGCTCAAAGGCTGGGAGGTTTTTTTTTGTTTTTTTTTTTTGATTGCAGCAAAGGAATCTGTTGAGAAAACAGGATATTATTTGCATAATGCATCAAAATGACTGTTAGTTTTCCTTTATGAAGGCACAACAAACTTCCTGACACAGATAATATCCTAGCAACTCCTTGTGGTAACAGAGACACCATTCCAGCAACAGAAATATTTACAGTATGTTTTTATGGCATATTAAGTTTCAGCTATTTAAAAAGCTGGAGGAATGGTTCTGTATTTCTAAAAATGGATGCTTGAGAGTAAGCTTTTAGAACTATGCATAGTTTAGAATCCAATTGTTTCTTTTTTTGTGAGATACAGGTTGATGTTTGAGGAATATTTTTAAAAGACAGGATATTCCTGTCATTCTATGTTGGTCAGTTTTCAACAAATTTGCAGCAGAGTGGTAATTTTTTGTTAGATGAAGATTGGAGAATTTGGAGTAAGAATAGATATGTGGCAGAATTCAAGTTTTATTAAGTAAATTAAGTCATGAATTTATATTAAAAAATATCAGTGGAAAACTGGGCTAAGGCATAATTGAAAATCTGTATTTTAAGATCCAAATATTCAACTTCCATTTTATCTAAAACATTTTTTTAAGAATAGTATAGCATATTAATCATAGTCTATGTATACAATTGATGGCATAAATCTTAACATACATATGTAGTTTTAATCTTGAAAATTTTTATACCATAGGAAATTTGCATGAATATGAAACTCTTAAATGAAAAACTAAAGAATTTTGATAGTAAAAGGCTGGTTTCTGAGCTGGCTTTACACTCTGGGATTGGTTACTCATTCATGTCTGCCCATTCCATTACAGTCAGCAGGAATTCATGGGTGAGGAACTTCCTGAGGCCCCTTCCTGAAGAAAGTTTTGGCTGCAGAAGGATGATTAGGTAAATGTGGACGTTTCTCCTGAGCAACATTTTTCCATTTACTTGCTGAAATGTCTTCCGTGGTGCCTTGCCTCAAAAAGTGAATATATAACCAGTCTAAAGCTGCATTAAATGGGTGTGGAAAACCAGCTTGAAAGTCAAGATCCACTTGTATTTCATAAAAACCTTTTTCTTTAGTTGCAAATCTGGACACTTCATTGTTTTTACGTTCCAAAACTGAACAGAGATATCAAATAAGTGAAGAAGGGCAGCCCTGCTTCCTGTGAATGAGCTCTGCTGTACACATTTCCCTGGCATCTCCAATGATCTGATGATACCTCTTTGGAGGACACCACATTAATAACCCAGCATGGCAAACACTTGTATATTTATGCTTTTGCAGCCTTCTCATTGAATTAATTGAGTGATTCGTTTGCCTGATGACCCAAGTCAGGAAAATGTGTGCTCAAAGTACCCTGTCATCAATCATTTTCTTAACTTTAAACACATGTCAGGTCCCCATGAAGCTGACCAATCCTTTGGGTCACTGAAAACTGACTTTGGAGCCTCTGAAAGAAGTGGGATGTAGTTTTAAAGAGTATTTTAACCTAATCCTTCATTTCTTAAGATAAAAAAAGTCAAGACTAGGCCAGGCAGCTTAGGATTTTTTAGAAAATGGAAAATAAGGCTCAACACACTCAGCTACCACCACAAATAGGAGCTGCAAGAATTCTGCAAAGTTTTCTGTGAATGCAGGAATCTGTGTGGAGTTTTGCTTAATTTGTTTCATTAACTCTGTCAGGAAATATGATATAGTGCTCAGGAACGTAAACACTCTGACTTACAAGTTTGTTGCCATACAAGTAAAGGGCTTTTTCTCAAAGTCATGGCAGACATGAGTGTACACAAAGATATTCTGCATAGCAGGGGAGGCCACCCACAAAGTTACATGAATTCAATTTTTGATTTACATTCTTCCTCTCCCATAAAAGCCAAGGTGGGCCATGGCCATTTTCTTTTTCCCTTATAATGCTGAGAACGCTCAACCCAAGTCATTTGGACCTTGAACAGAGAACAAACCCATCCCCTCCCCCCCACCCCAAAAAAAAAAAACAACAACCTATTTTGTACATCCAACAGGACAGCAAATTCCCCAGAGGAAACACTCAGGCTGAGGGAAGTGCTGCAAAGACATTCTCCTTCTGCCTTTCCAAAGAAATTCCCTGGCTGATATCAGACCCGGCCCCTGATGCCAACCCAAGGCCCAGCCACAGGAGATGGCACTGCTGTAGAAAAGGCATTTTTGTTTTACAGCTGCTGAGGAGGCCCCGTGGGTGGTCGGAGCCTTTGGTTTTCTTTCTCCAGCCAACAGACAGACTCTTCCTCTCCCATAAAAGCCAAGGTGGGCCATGGCCATTTTCTTTTTCCCTTATAATGCTGAGAACGCTCAACCCAAGTCATTTGGACCTTGAACAGAGAACAAACCCATCCCCTCCCCCCCAACCCCAAAAAAAAAAACCAACCTATTTTGTACATCCAATAGGATAGCAAATTCCCTAGAGGAAACACTCAGGCTGAGGGAAGTGCTGCAAAGACATTCTCCTTCTGCCTTTCCAAAGAAATTCCCTGGCTGATATCAGACCCGGCCCCTGATGCCAACCCAAGGCCCAGCCACAGGAGATGGCACTGCTGTAGAAAAGGCATTTTTGTTTTACAGCTGCTGAGGAGGCCCCGTGGGTGGTCGGAGCCTTTGGTTTCCTTTCTGCAGCCAACAGACAGACAGAAGGGAGATAACAGCAAGGGGAGAGGGAGAGAGGAGTGACACAGAAAGGACAATCTGAGATATGTGGAGCCAGATTTTCTGAGACCTCAATTAACTTGTTCCTGGTTATGCCAATTTACGATTTTGATGTCTTGTGAAAAGTGCATTTTATGTCGCAAAATTAATGAGGGAGCAAAATTAACCCCTAAAGTCAAATTTCTACTGAGTACATTCTTCTTCTTCCACTTTAGGACAAACATGAACCAAATTAAGAACAGCATTGGTGCATTTTCTCCACATGGGCTAAAAACCTGTCCTGCTCCTTTATTGTCATTTGTTGCTGTGTTTTCCTGGAATTTGAACACATACTTCTGCATGTATGACCAGCAAGTGGCAGATCCGGGGTGTGTGGAGCCAGCTACCTTCTTGTCTGTGTGGTTTGAAATCCATGAGAAGCAGTTTCTGGCATTCCAAATATGTGTATACATAGGCATTGTCAGCTCATTTCTTTTTCAAGTTACTACTGAATGCAACAAAAAACCTGGGAAAAGGCTCACTATAATTCTCTGCAAGTATCATTGGTTTAGGAAGATGAAATTGGAAACTGGGGTATTCCTCTCTTGGAAGAAGTTGAAAACAACTTAAGCTCAGCAGATCTGCTTTAATTCTGTCTACATTTTGTCCTGGAAGCAAAGAGAAAATATCCTTTCCCTTATAATCTTGACAGTGTTGGTCCTTGATCTGCATCAGACAGCAAATACAGAGATAAATTTTGTAATCTAGCAGAGGCAAAATGAATTTCTCTGTTCCCCACTTACTTTATTGGGGAAAAATAATAATAGAGAGCTTTGAGGACAAAGCCATGCTTCTAAAGGAGGGTGTGAGTTCATGCTCAATGCCTAATAACATTAAGGGTTACCTTTCCAGTGTCCTCTTCGGCTTTTCCCAGTGGCAGCTACGGAGAGAAAAGCCCTGCCTCTGTTCTGTCCTGCTGTGGGACACCCTGAGAGTCCCCAGGGGAGCCAGCCAAGGCCAGTCCTGTCCATGTGGGGCTCTGCAGCCTTTCTGAGGGCACCCCATCCAGCCCAGGTGACCCCAACTCCATGATGCACTGACGAGTCCCAAAGCACCCTGGAAGGCAATGCCATGTGGGATGTGCTGCTTTTCCTGCCATGTCCCCTCAGGAGCTCCTGTCCTGGCAAGCCCTGTGGTGCTCTTACTCTGCACGTGAAGTCCAATCAGCAGGTGGAGGTGGCAGAGGGGCAGCAACGTGGCTCAAGCAGAAATCTTCTACACTATGTTTGCCTGAAATAATTTCTGGTCATGCTTAACAGCCACATCTCTGTGGAATTCACTGACCAGAGGGGCCAAATAACAGAGGGGATCCAAAGGCAGCAGCTGTCCCCTTTCCCTGAGGGACAGGGATGACCCTTCTGCCTCTGAGGGAGCAGCTCCACCCAGGACAATCCAGAGGGTGGCCCTGGGAGTCAATCCCATGGTGTGTAAGTTCAAAGAACCTCCTCCAGCTGCAGCCCTTTAAGTGCTGGAGGGCTCTGTGCTGTGCTGCAGAGCCCAGGAACTGCCTGATGCCGGTACAAGGGGCAGAGCTGACTGACTCCTGGGTCAGGAGGGAATGGGTGGGGAGCCCAGGAATAGATGTCCTACTGTCCACAGGCCACAAAGCCCTGGGACAGATCTTGAATACTCCAGCGGTCACAAGTGATACCTAGCCAGACAAACTCTAAGCAGTGTGAAGCCGATGGATCCAGCACTGTCCTGAGCATCAAACCCTGTCAAACCCTCAGAAGAAAAAAGAAAGCACTAAAAATCACTCATCCCATCAAATGCTGCTGTGTCAGATTGCCCCTCAGAGGAGGTATACACAACCACATTGTCATCATATTGCAAAAATTCAATACTGTTGTCTCCTTATTACAAAAGTTTCATACCTTCTTGGTGTTTTCTCATGGGCAGCTCTTCAGAGCACTGACTCACCCTCTTCTTCACAAAGCAGCCATCCCACTCTTTTATAGCACTCTTCTTCTCATTAGTTACAGCTGTGGCCTGTTAAAGTCAGGCCTGTTCCTAATCTTTGCTAATTGGCCCAGCTGCAACTTCTTAGGGGTGAGATTACTTTCTGCACTATCTTTATTTTCTTATATTCTATCCCCACACACAACCAAACCTCTAAAGCAAAAATCACCATCTCTGTGCTACCCCTGATTTGACAGAAATTCTCCAAACTGACCGAAACTGTAACCCCTTGGGCTGGTGGTCATTGCTCTGGCTGGCTGAGGGTGAGGACCTGATTCAGCTGCTCACACACCTCTGTCTCATGCCCTGTGGGCCACCCCAGCCTAGCTAAGATACCCACATGCTGGAAGACTTACAGGACACACCTGAGGCTCCAGGCAGAAGCCAGGCAGGATATTTTGGAGCATCTCAGGTGGGCTGTGGGGGCATCAAGATCTTTGTCTTTGCACTGACCTTCACCCAGAACTAAAAAATCCAGACAAAATCCACAGTGATGGGCACTGTGGGGGAAGCACAGAGAGGAGGATCCTTCTTCATGTGCAGATCATTTTTCCAGGCATGCTCATGATCAAGCCCAAACTTATCCTTATTCACCTTGTTAGAGCATCTTTTCATTCACTGCAGCAGGATCTAAAGCTTCCCTGTGGAACTTGAAGCTGGCTTCCCATGGGGATTTGTGTGATCTCCAGGAGTTAACATCCTAAAGCTGAATTAGCTTTAACACCTCTTTATTGAGTGGGTAAATATTTACATCGAATTGTCCAGACTTTAGCATAACAACTTCAATTCCTCCTGGCAAGAAAGCCAGAACAGGTCACTTTGTCAATGACAAGGCTTCCAGATAATTAAACAACACTCACTGGCCACTAATTTATATACATTATAACTCAGACTTAAGAACCCAAATAGAATAAACTTCACAGACACTAAACACTTATTTGCTGTGACACTATTTACATTTGGGTCTACAGAAAGCAGTAAATCAAAAGAGGACTTTAGAAGAAGAACAAGAAGAGAGAACAGCCTTCCTTTTCCCAATATTAATATTTAATAACCTTTCAGGCATATGTACTTTTGGATGCAATTCCTAGAAATAGGAATTTTACATAAGGACTTGAATGAGCCAAAGAATTAATGGCTAAAAATGCTACATCCACTTTTTCTGGCATAGTGGCAGGGCCTATTGTGAGATTTTGGGGTCTGATGTGAAAAGAAGCAAAGAAAGATGAGTAAAAAACATATCAGAAGTGATTACTCATGTGGCAGAATTTGCAAATTGAATGTTGCAAAATTATTTCCAGAGGTGCTATGAATTCTTTGTTGAGGGAAATAAGTCAAAGAGAATAAGGAATACAAATAATATTAAATCAAAAGAGCACGCTCCCCAAAACTAGGCTAGAAAAAATATCTGCATAATCAAAAAGTTTTGGGGCTTGAATTGTTTGGTGTTTTTTTTTGGTAAAGCTAAAAGTGAACCTTGAAAACAGGGAACTGAACACGCAAGAAGTACAGGGGTAATTCCAGGGGTAATTAATCTTTGCCACAGGGAAATAAATAAATAAATTTCTGTTAATGTTCCTGGGTTTTAGTGTCTGGTGCTCAAATTTTGTCACCATCTTTAATTTTCATCATATGATTTTAGTCAAATTATTTTAAATTATGCAATTTATAACCATGTATGGAAAAATCATTTCCCATTCCTTTTTCTCCATGTAGCAATATCCAAACCAATGTACAAGCTGTTTTTTTTTTTACTTTGAGCCTGGTGCTTCTGTATTTCCCAAGGTGTTTTATTTCAGGAAAATGTTCATGAAGATAGGTTGCATTCTTTATTGCTTTTGTGTTTCCTTAGTTGTTGTATCTTTTATTACTCTTGGCAACAAAGTAAAACTAGCAGAGGTGTCTTTTCACTTGCAAGCAGGGAGTATTATATACAGCTTATCACTTCATTAAATCAATTGTTGTAGTGATTTCTCAGCTTTTCTTGGCTGTTCTTCCAGTGCTTTTGAGTTTTCCCAAACATCACAGGGTACAATTAGTGCTAATATTCAGCCATTATCTACATCATTTTTCAAAAGGGAAGTGTTTGATACGTTTTGCAGTGCAGGAGTTAATAAAGCCAGCCGGAAATGCAGACATTTTTTCTTCGTTTTAAATGTTATTATTTCACATCCTGTTTGGTTTTGAGAAAATGCACTGCTTAAATGTGGAGTATATTTTCTAGGTGAGCACACAAGACGGGAAGGTACCAGCCCAGACAGATATCTCACAGTAACAGGCTTAGCAGATGTTTGTATTTAATCCCTCTCAGGGCATTGAGAGAGACCTCGATGCCTTTCAGGGCAGATGCCGAGGTTCTTCCTCTGGATGCCAGAGTTTTCACTCTCATAAATAAGAGGCCTTATCTCCAACACTGAAAATGAAGGATATTTTCAACCCAGCCCTATCAGATGGGATGCAGCAGGAGGGAGCCTCTCAGTTTGCCCCATGGGTGTCAGCATCCCTGGTGCTCTGTCACACATCCCAAGGCTCCAGCCAGTCTTGGTGCCTCCTTCCAAGTGCTGCTCTTGCTCACTGCTTCCCATTTTAGGCAGAGCAGCCAGGAGAGGCTGTCCTGCTCTGGAGCTATTAGCGCAGAGACAGTATCCTGACATTTTTTTTCAGCTCTGTATTGCTACTGGATTTGTGTACTTGTGTTTATATACATTTTAGATTCAAAGGGCTCCCCTGTGCTGGAGTACATCCAGGCTCACAGGCAAGGTCACATTAGGGAGAGTTTTCCTTGACAGCTTCTTGGGGAAAGGCATTTTCTGCACTTTCTGCACTGAGCCCAGGGCTACAATTCATCACCAGAGGAATCTTTGATGGGGACGGCCAGAATCTCCAAAACATGCAAATTGAAGTAAATATTTTGGAATTATTGTGGTGTCAGAAAATGTCCTCATCTAATACTCTTTCATCCTGGGAACTGCAGAGATAAGAAGTCACTCTTCTACCCCGGCCCAGAAAAATTGCCTCTGACAGGGGGCTTATAATCAAAATAGAAAAGAAAAGGCAATGCTAAAATACTGCCCATTCAGTGTGAAAATGGAGAAATATAGGGCCAATCTTAAGCACAGGGTCCTGACCCCACTCTCAGACACCTTGACATTTTTAGGCTCTCTAAGTGATGTGAAAATGAAGATCAAGTGCAACCTGATGTTGAGAATGTCTCCAGCATGAAGAACAAAGCCAGTGGCAGCCCCATTAAGCCGGAAGGAGGAAAGCAGGATCTTCTCAGGGACATGCTGAAGAAGTGAATGGAGGTACCATAGGAGGGATGGAATAAAAAAGAATTTTTCACTGGTAAAAGCTAAAGTAGGCCAGGATTTCTAAACCAACACTAATTACCTCCCCGAAGGCTGACAGACTAAGGAAAATAAATAAATGTAGGAAATAATCACTGGATACAGTAACATCAATACAAACATTGCATATCACTGGAACAGTCTCCTGATCTTTCATCATTCAACTGATGATTCCACAAGAAAAGAGATCTTTCAGCTACCAATCTCTTCAGGTGATTGAGGCATTGAGGCTTTCCCTGAGGACTCTGATGGACACTGTAATGCTCAGGTCAAACATCTGTATTCAAATACCTTTATTCTGCCTGGGAATGTACACTGCACTCACAGCCTGGCAGTGTCCTGCAGACTGAGAGAGACTGCAGGGACAAAGGAAGTGCAAACTCACTGGAAATTGCTGTCCCCCTCAGTTGTACCATCTGATACTGAGCCATGGGTGCTTCATTCTCTCCAATAAAATATGGATTTGAAGGCACAGCTTTGCTACGTCAGTGTGATAAACAGTCCACACAAACTGAGCCTAAGAATGTTTCCAGGTAATTGAATTCCCACTGAAGAAATATTGAAGCTGCCCATTTTCCATGTGAACGGGGTAATAATTTTCTTTCCTCTGCTAGGGACACTGAAGTCACCAAAACAACTAAAAATCCTATCCTGCTAATAGACAAGCTGGCATTTATACAGGTGCAATTGCAATTTACCTCTCAAAAGCTCACTAGTAGATGAAAAGGTTGATAACACTCTTTAGAATATGAATCATACATTTGTCTTTTCCTCTCTGGTGAAGCCTTTAGTGAAATACTATGTGCAGAAAAATGAATGCTTGCCCTCAAGATGGGAGATGCATGAAAGTGCTGGAGCTGGTTTCCTCTGTGTTGGGCTAAATCAGGGGTTATTGCATGTATCCATGCATGTATCCTCATGTTAAAATATGGTCTCTACAGTGCAAGAACAAGTGCCTTGATTGCACTGTTTTATTTCAGAGTGGTGGTTCTCAGCCCTTATGTCTTAATAGCCTGGGGTAAATACCAGTACTGCCCAATTTTTTTCTGTGCTAGCTCACGTATTTCTTTGCTCAGGTTTTCCTGACCAAAGCAGATTAGGATTTAATATCTTTAGTTTTTCAAAGGTTGCTTAATAAACACCAGCCTGGAATAACCTGAGTTATTATTTTCTAAGACCTTCAGATTTGTCACTGGAAGGCCAAGCAGTGGAATGACCACGTTATGTTCCAAACATCTCTAAAGCTAAAACAAAAGCAGCAATACAAATACATATGTCAAGGACTTGTACTTTTTCACCATTCCTTTCACCATCCCACAACATTTGTTGCTGTTCCAGCCTTTCTGAAACATTCTCCCAACATTTATGTAATGCAAGTAATTCCAGTTTCTGCCTTCCATGGGATTGCCTCTGTACCTCAAGTCACTACATGTTTAAGTATTAGTGCTTTGAATTAATTGCAAGTGAACTCATTAATCGAGAAAGCAGTTTTAAAAACCTGTGCTGTTTAATGAGGGGATTACAGAAACAGACCAAGGACTCTATGAAAACTGGAATAATTTGGGAGTTGGAAGAAAAGGTCACATGAATTGTGCTTGTCTTTCAGGACTTTTTGGTGATGGCAATTTTAGGCACCTGAAGTCCACCTGGCCAAGGAGCACCGAAGGAAATTGTCACACAGTGACAGGAAAAAAAACTATCTGGGGCTCAAAGAAAACAAGTGTCTCTCATGTGTCTTGAGACTAGGAATAAATAAAAATATTCAAGTAAAAGAGGTGTTTTTAAGACACATGCTTCAAATCTCATCATAAAGAACATCTGGTGATGAACAACCACAGAGACAAACATCAGGTATTTGTACCTCTGCCTATATAGCTGCACGATTTCTCTACTTTTCTATGACTCTGCAACTTTCTTTTACAACATTGGAGAAATTAATTTGATAACAATACATGCTCTGACAATGAGCACTTGGTTTCAAATGTCAAGTGCCACAAAGAGAGGTTTATTTTAACATTTTATTGCCAGTGGAAATGGGTGAAGACCAAAAGGCCTGGCAGGATATTTATAGGTCTATCAGGCAATCTGAAAGTACATGAGTACAAGCACAATCTCAGATTCTATTGTTGATTCCAGTAGGACATATAAACCACTATCCACATTTTCCAAAACAAAAAGGGCAATAACCTTCTTCCTGAATTTCCTATCACTGAAATAAGCAGATTTCAGCTGCTCTTAGCTTCACCAGGCTGAACTGAAACAGAGCAGTCTATCTGTAATTAGAAATTCGTAAATCACTCATCCAGATTGTGTATTTTTTGTAATTCAAGGTAGGCAGGATGTGTTATGCTAACTTTTAAATCCAATCCATGACCTCCTGTGTTTTGAGAACAGGGCCAAAGATGGAGCTGGGAAATGAGTGTCTTGGTGTTACAAGACACACTGTGCATTTGTGAAATACAGTTTGGAAAGCGTTGCAGAGTGGCAGGCATGCACGGGAAATTTGATATGTAACAGATTTAGAACAGTTATAAGGAACAACTTCCTTTATGATGACGTCTAGGAAGTCATTTATCATCTCACAGAGGAGTCTGGCACCTTAAAGTGTTTATCTAAGGAAAGGAAATGAACCCCTGTCATCTAATAGAAACAGTATTTGATCCATCTCACAAAGAAGTACACTGGTCAAAGGAATTTTAAATAATCCTCAGCTCCAGCATTTGGCTATACCTGCTTCTTGTCTCCAGGAAGCTCTCAATCCATTACTTTCCTGGTGTTTTCCTTTCTTTTCAATCCTTTCCTTATTTAGACAATCTCTGTGTTTGAACAATATCCAAGATTTATTCCTTTTCAGATTAAATTAACAAACACATCCAGTTACATTGAGTTAAATAGCAGGTGTACTTTAAACACACCAAAAATTTAGTTTTCAGGAAGAAAACTAACTTGGATTCACTAAATATTCCTGAAGTTTATTCCTCAGACTGGAACACAAAGGCACCACTTTTAATGCATGATCCAAAGTCCATGAAAACCTTTCCACAGTCTTCAATGGGGCTTTGATTAAGGCATGTGGGTGGGACCATCATTGAAAGCTTTGCTGAAAGTGTGTTATAGGGAGAAATTTTTTTAAAACAAGCAGAGAATGAGGAGGGAAACCTGGAAAAGAGGCAAAATGGAGGACAGGATGGGAACAGGTTTGATGGGAAGTATAAAATGTAATGAAAATAGCAAGAAAGCCCATGAGGAGAAATGAGAGCCAGAATGCACAAAATAGTAGATTTATTGGTCCTTTGAGATGGAGATTTAAAATTGATTTGTGGACTGAGAAATCTAAGCATGAATCTGAATAAGACACCAAGAACAGCAAGAAATAATGATGACTCTTCCCATAGTATTTAGAGATGGATGAGAAAATAGGTAGGGAGGAAATCTGTGAAAAAGCAGAACCCTGGAGCTTCAAGTTTTATTTGCTATGTCTTGGTAGTGAGAGTTTTAACTGGAAAAGGAGCAGCCTAATGCAATCACCAGCCTGCTGTCCCAAGTTTCCATGAGGGTAAAACTAAAAGAAAAGTGTGAAATTTGGTATCTCAGAGAATGTTTGCACCTTTTATGGCTTCTTCTGCACCAAACAGCCAGATGGACATAGAAATGCCCATTTCACAGGACAAGTGTGAAGGAGGTCATAAGCTCAAAGTGATCAGTACTGAAGGTTGCAGTTTATTCCCCAAAAGAATGAAATACAAGCTGAAAAATTGGTCCTGGTCTGCAGTCCAGAAAATCAGAAGAAAGAAGACTGTAGGGAGACTAAAGGATATGATTGTTTTCTCTGTGTGGGGGGGAAAAATTATGAAGTGAAAATAAAAATTGAGCAAAAGCTATTGTCAAATATCAGATTCTGGTCACGGGGCAGTATGGAATCAGCTCTTTAGGGTTTATTTACAGATGACTGCTCTCTAGGGCTTCAGACACAAAATATTCCTGTGAAGTGACCAATAATAACTGAAACAGATTGAATTTGTAATTTGGGGACAGTGTTGATTGCCTCATCAGGTAATGCAGGTGAGTTCTAGAACCCTTCAGTTTTCCCTATTACTAGGGAGCCACTGCATACACAAACTTTCCCTAAAAAACAAAAATAAGCAAATAAAAAGAAAAGAAAGGAAGTTATTTTTCTGTTCCCTTTGACCTAAATCTCTCTTTTCTCGACGGTTCATCATGGCCACCACTGAGTTTCCCACCTTTAGGGATCTGCAGAGTTCAAAGCTCGTGATACCTGCCTTGTCCTGACTGTCAGGTTCATCAGCTTCCTTCAGCACTGCTCTTGGCTTCCCCACAGGACTTACACCTCCCTGGGCTCTTTGCCTTTCCCCATGGCACAGAGAGCTGCTGGGACAGACTTTGATGCTTTGTTCTTGGTGCTGAATTCAGCACATTCCCACACAACAGGATCACAGGGTTTATTCTGGCAAATTCCACTTGGTATTCCCTGCCTTCTTCCTCTCCTACCTGTCATGGGACATGGCCATTGCTGTTACCTACCTTCCACCTCCCTCCAACTTTCAGTTAATGGGTTTATGAAGAATGTAAATATCTGCCAGAGCACCTTTCATCTGTCCATAACCTATTTGAGCCCCTCATTAAAAACATTTTTAGGAACTGCCAAAGTAAAAGGGGGAAAAAAAGCTCCTTCCCTCTCCCTGGTCTTGGAAAGAAACTCTCCAGGTGACAGGTTTTTGCTATTGACATTTTTTCTATGCTACACCCTTCATTTGGAGAGAGTGTTGTCTCATTGCAGAACATTGACAAATCAATTCCAACTCCTCTCTGACACAACTTGCTTTCTTCTCTTACTTTCAGTGGGTTTACACTGAGACCTCATTTGGCTGTGCTCCCCTACCTGACTGAACTGTCCTTCCCTGACCTGTGCTTGTCTTTGGAGCAGCACATCAGAGGCAGGAGCTGAACAGGCCTTGCTGGACAGGAAAAGGAAAAGTGTCCCGAGTCCAGCAAGCCTTTTAGGTTTATCTCTTCTTGGTGTTCCTGAAGTGCCAGTAAAACCTTAAATCCACTCTCTCGAGTACAGAACATCTGTCTTCCCCACAAGTTATCCAAGCTTTTCTTCCTTAACGACCTCACTTTGGCAAATTACTCCTGTGTTTACTACCTTGGTGAGATCTCGGAGTTTGAATTCCCAGTCTGGCCTTAATTTTCCAACTTCATTCTGCATATGCCATTCTCACAGTAGTTTCCTGTTCAGTTTTATGATGATTCATTACACATTTTCACTACTTCTGGAACTAAACCTCTTCTTCCAATGAATTAATTTCTCTTCTTGAAATAAAATATCTGATTCTTTCCCCCTTCTCTCTTCAATTTGTTTCTTTTCCCTGTATAGACCCTGGCTTTGGCTGGTTTGTAGCAATGAGAATTCCTGGGAAAGGCTAATTCCTCTATAGGTGTGTGAAACAGATGCTATGGCCAGGCTGCAGATTATTGTCACTTAAGTCTACATAAACCCTGAATAATACCACTGAAACCAAAGGAAATAGATTTCAAATACCTCTCCCATGTTATACCTTTTAAGCAATGAGTTTCATGTAATTTCAGAAGAAAAGAGGCCAACTTCTAAAGTAGCCTTTATCTTATCATAACATTTTTGTAGGAAAACGCATTCAGCCTGATAAATTGTCTGAGCTAACACATAAAAACCCTCTCTTTACCAAAAACCCAGAAGACTGGCTCAGAGCTGTGTGATAGCATAACCTCCTGTATGTCTCATGCCCTCTCCCAATAAAGCCTTTAATGGCAATTCACTACAAATCCCAGTCAGTCCCTCTGAGCCCTAAATGTAATTTTTTGTACAAAATATTTTCATCTTTGGTGTAAATCCATTAATTTTTATATAATTTCTATTCTGCAAGTCTGTGACTACAGTGAAGTGGGACTCTTGTCTCTTCAAGGATAGTGTTTTATGTGCCTGTGTCCTTTGAATGGAATCAGTTGATGCCTTGAGAAGGCTGACCTAGAACAGAGGCTGGACAGAGTTAAAGAATAAAGCAGGGATTTATTAAAGGCCTCAATGGATCCACCTTGGGCAGTACAAGAGCCCAGCCAGGGCTGCACCCAAGATGAACCAAAATGGTCACAAAATGGACAACTGGTCACGAGGTCTCTCACTTTTATCAGTTCTGCTCCATTTGCATATTGGAGTTAATGTCCAATTACAGCTTCAGGTTATGAAGTCCCATCCTTCTTGTTTTTCTCTCTTCAGTCCATGTTGTTCATGCTCTTGGGCCTGACACTTGGATCATTTGTCCTTGGTCCCCAGCTGGAGAAGGAATTGTTTTGTCTCCCTACTCTGTGAAGAGAGCTTACCATCCCTTAATGTAAAGCTCAGATCCACACACTAAAGCAGCACAGAACCTGAAAAATATAACAGCCAAAACCTGAGGCATCACAGTAAATAAAATCCCTTGCTTCCCCTTCAGTGTGTCTGACTTTTGATACATTCATCCAAAAATTTCAAAACTTTTAAAATCTTGTACCATCCATCAACCTTTCAATGCTTCCAATTCTAGCATCTGCCAGCTGTGGAGGTTGGCACTGTCCCATCACAATCATTTCTATTCTGCTCATCATTGGGCCCTCAAGAGTAAGGGATTAGAGAAAGCCTAAAAATATCATGAAGGATGTCATTAATTTCAGTCACTTCCCTGGAAAGGCAGACACTGCACATTCTGTTCAGACCTTTGTCCACATCAGCCTGTTTGGCCTTTCCACAGCTGCCTCCAGGCCGTGGTGCTCCTCCTCAGGAGTTCACAAAGCCTGGTGAGGCTGTCCCAGAGCCCTTCACACACTTTCCTGCTCTCCAATATCAAAAGCTAAATACTACTGAGATAATTCTGTCATTGCCTGGTAGTGCCTGAGAAAATTATTTCCCTAATGTTTTGGTTCCTCATCTACTTTCTGCCTACTCTGTGTCTATAAATAGGGTCAGTGTCATTTGAGCAGGGAACTGCAGCTTCGTGCTCAAGGTTTATTTCTGCTCCTCTAATCATCTGGTAATGGACTATGTTGTAGCATTCCTCAGCATCAAAAGGAGGAGTCAGCACTTATTTTTGCTCCAGAGCCTGAAGACATCCTAACTGCTTCAGAAAAGAAGCAGGAAACTCATTGCCAAACATATAACCTGCCATCACCAGACTGAAGAGTAGGTAATAGCAAAAGTAGGTGAGAAACAGAAAATGAGGAGAATGGTTAAACATAAAAAGACAAGGCTATGATCCCATGTCACTGAACCTGTCTGAATGAGCAGTTCATTTCCTACTGGTTTGTTCAAAAAAAGATGTACTTCTGAATAATTGTGTGTAGCATTAAGATTGTTTCCTGTGTGCTACCAAGAAAGGAAATAACCTCTGAAGGGATTGGGAAGTGGAAAAGGACAGAGCTTAGTCCAATGTGATTTTTTCCAAGAGAGAAGGACAAGGCACAAGGGAAAGTGGAGCTGCTTACAAATGAAGCAGAGAACTATATCAAGGACACCCACTGGTGCCACTTGCTGAGTACCCTAAGCAAGATCACTGGGATGAGTGATTGGGATTTCTTCATGTTGTTTAGTGGATTGGGATTTCTTCATGTTGTAATAGTGGTTGGGGATTTCTTCATGTTGTTTCATCCTTATTCACAAAAGTTTAGTTGAAAGAATTTTTTATAAAATATTTTTGGTCCCCCACACAGTGTCCTGCTGCAGTGGGATCGTTTGAGGTCAGGACTGTCCCTGTGTAACACGGGGCTGTCTTTGGGGATGACTGACACCAGGCAAGCCTTGGCAGAAGGGCCAGGGCAGCACCGCTGCATTATCTGGAGGATCACGGCTCCCCCATTTCCTCATGTGGAGACAAAGTCGGGAATAACAATGCAGGCCCTGCTCAACAAGGCCTCAGCCCTCTCGCAGCCTCTCTAATCTGCACCATATTTAAAGATCAGACCACCTTCAAAGCATCACTTGACTTTATCTCTCCTGTGTCTGTTCACACTGTCCTGGCCAAACTGTTTTACTGCATTTTATCTGCAGGCTCGCTGTGACTCATGCAGAACGTGGCCACCCTCCCACTGCCACAGCCTGTCACCGTCCTGCTGCGGCCCTGTCCCTGCTGTGGCACTGTCCCTGTCCCTGATGCAGCCCAGTCCCTGTCCCTGCTGTGGCCCAGTCCCTGTCCCTGTCCCTGTCCCTGTCCCTGTCCCTGTTGCAGCCCTGTCCCTGTCCCTGCTGCAGCCCTGTCCCTGTCCCTGCTGTGGCCCTGTCCCTGCTATGGCACTGTCCCTATCCCTGCTGCGGCCCAGTCCCTGCTGTGGCCCAGTCCCTTTCCCTGCTGTGGCCCTGTCCCTGCTATGGCACTGTCCCTGTCCCTGCTGTGGCACTGTCCCTATCCCTGCTGTGGCCCAGTCCCTGCTATGGCACTGTCCCTGTCCCTGCTATGGCACTATCCCTGCTGTGGCCCAGTCCCAGTCCCTGCTGTGGCCCTGTCCCTGCTGCCGTTGCTGGGATTGCAATGGCATGTGCTGTGGCTCCAGATGAAATACAGCTTCCCACAGCAACCCTCAGCTCTCATCATTTCTTATGCATGCTTTATTGAGGATCTTGGGCCTGGCATGTGTCCTGTCCCCATGTCCCTCAAGATGAATATCCATGGTTTCAGAATGGAAAAGGGATAACCCACGCTGGTGTGGCTGCCACGCCAGTTGGAATCAGTCTCCTGCTGTCCAGAGGATCAAACACTACTAAGTTACTCCTTTGTGAAGGATTATGTACCCAGAAAACAGCATGAAGTAGCCATCCTCTGGGAAAAAAACCCCTGGAATACTGAAAATGAACAGTTTGCTCTACTTGTAGCTCCAAGGCGGGAGAGCCTAGATGTTATCTTAGTAATTCTGGAGGGGGAGAAAGGATGTTATTAGTTTGCACTTCACAAATTTTGTGAGTTATTTCTGAGGACAAAAAAGATGAGACAGATAACTTTCAGGCAGACAACCCTTCTGATTAGGTTTTATTTCAAATATGTGGACTAAGAGCTGAATTTTCCATGTTCACAAGAGAGAAACATTCCTATGTTATTCAGTGTTTGCTAGTAAGAAATCAGGCAAACCAAGGCCAAGGTCAGTAAAGCATGTAAAGCTTTGCTTAACTCTATCCTCAAGCAATGGAGCTTTTCAGAACTTGCCTTCTTTAGCCCCACACTAAGTCCTGTTGCCCTCAGTTTCACATTAGCACAAGACTTCTGTTGACTCTCTGTGAAAAGTTATGCCAAAAAACACAGTCCAGAGCAATTCAGAGGCATGATGCTTTTAAAGCAGCATTAATGAGCTTCCCCTCTGTATTTCTGCACAGTCACAGTATCTGAATCTGCCTTTCAACAGGTAATGTTTGGACAGTATTTTTCATTACAAATCTTACCCACAACAGCAAATTAAGCTGAAAGGAAAAGAGCAAAAATGACTTTTCTGTTTTCAGTAAGAATTCCCATGCTGTACTAATGTGAGGGGATCTTGCCAAGTGTCAAGCTCCATCTACTGGCATTAAATTGAATTTGTAACTCAGCATGCCAAGTTCTGGGTCTATCTACAAGAAACAAGCAGGCAATTTCACTGTCTCTGTGAAATTTTAGTTCAATTCCATTATACTCTATGTTATTCCATCTTATTTAAATATCAGCTATATTGTCAAACTCTTGTGACATTTGCTGAGTTATGTGAGCATAGGAGAAAAGTCTTTCACTGCATGAGGTGTTGGGCTGTGCATAAATAACAATATCCATACAGCAAAACCAGAGAAGTTTGTAGAGCTCTGTTTTGTGTGATGTTCATGTGACCTGTGGAAAGTCACTTTTTAGTGGTATCAAGGAGGACAATTTATACCTGTAAATAGTTCCCCAAATGATTAAATAGGGAGGGGAGATCTCCCTTCAGCTGCCATGCATGAGGGAGCAGGGAACAACAAATGTGGGCTGCAAAAATAGACACATCTCATCCTTTAAGCAAGGACACAAAATTTATTTTTTTTTCTATCAGTATTTACCTCAAACTCATAATTTATATATATACTCTGCCTTTTTATATACACTCTGCCTGCTCTTAAGTGTAAAATTTCAGAGACTGGAATAAATTCAATGATCATTTTAAAGAAGAGCAACTGCTTCTTGTACCTGTAATCTTTATGTCAGCTGGGACTTTTCATAACCTAGAGGTAAAAATACATCATTTTTACCTCTACGTCAAACAGAGTAAATGGGCACCATAATAATCCTGTGTATTCATGATAAAACAAAATCAGTCAACTCAAATACAGAATGGCAAGGCTTCTGTAATAGGGCATCACACAAATTCAAATTACTTTCAAGATATTGACGATATAAAAACCTTGAAGAAGTACATTTCTTCCTGACTGATGAACAAGAAACATCATAGAGTTTTAATCTCATCGAGCCAAAAAATAAAAAAAAAAAGAAGGAGAGAGCAGGAAAAGCCTTGACAGGAATCTGGTGTTCAGAAAATTCAACAATCAGAAAAGTCTGTGATTAGTGTTAATAGAACATAACATCCCATCCGTTTCATGTTTATTTACTTTTGAGGGAACATTCTTGCCTGAAATTGCATCCTGTTTCCACAAAAGCCACTATGCTGAAGCCTTCCATGTACCAAGATGAGGAAAGTAGGTCGAGCAAGTCCTGTTAATCTGCAGTGGAAGTCAGCTGGGGGGATGTGCAAGTTCCAGCTGCCACTGGGACACTCCTGCTCACCTGGCCGAGATGCTGCCCTGATCCCTTTCTCTTGGAGCACTTTGCAGAGCTCATCCTGCTCGGAGCTGGAAATTCAAATCCTTTCTCCATTTTCCCGTGGTTTGGGCTGTTGACCATCAGCTCCACACTCCAAACTTCTCCTCCCTTAGCTTTTCTGACTCTGCCCTCTCCTGGCTAGTTTCCCTCCTTGTTAATTGTTTCCTCCTTCCTGAGGCAGGAATTGAGGGGAATCTCACAAAGATCAGTCCTTGGCCCCTGTGTTCCCACTCTGTGTATTTCAATAGATGTAGTTATTAGAAAATAACTGTTTCTGTTTCACCACACCTGAAAAGTGCTGGTGACCACATAAATAATGTATCTGCTATTTTTCAACCAATTTTATTCTCTGGGAAATCCCATTCCAAGGCATAGGGTCATTGACAATACCTCCCCTGTCTTCTTTTCTCAAACTTAGGAACAACAGCAATGTAATTTTATGACACCATCAATAGGAAGATTAACAAAAGTACCAACTGAAAATACTGTGAAAACTATCACTTCCTTGTTTTAGTTTGGGTTTGTTTCATTTTTGTTGCTTTTTTTTCCCCCTGTATTTCTCTTCCTGTTTTGATTTAAACACTCATTTCAACTAAAACTCATGAATAATAAAATCTATTTTGCCCAGCTCTGTACTTGGCAAATGCTCTCCCATCACCCTGAATCTGTTCCAAAATCCTTGGCAAAGTCATGACCCTGGACTTGCTCATGTCACTCCCTTCATAACCTCACTCTTCCTCCTCCTTGTTCAAAACCCCTCTCTGAAATTCCTCCAGTGCTTCCTGCACCTGAGCCTGACAACTTTTCTCAGACAAGCCACAGAGCTCTGTCTTACAGAGATGTCCTTGACTGTCCCATTCATTTTTTTTTAAATTTCTATTTTTATGCAACAGTTTGCTACTCTTTTGGGGGAGATTTCCACAGAAATCCCCTCCTCCAGAACCACCTTAGGCCATGAAGTGTGTAAGACAAAATGTGACTTACTAAGGTGTAACTTTGTATGTCAATTTTACACTCCAGCCTTTTACTTTTTTCTTGTTCCTTTGTTGAGCAACACCTTACCTGCCATCATTAATGCCATATGAAATATCTGATGCATAAATGATTTGCCTGTAGCAGCCTCTGACTGCCTTAAGCATCCTGGAATCTTTTAATCAGCTGTAAATATGGAGGTAATCTCATGCAATCTCAATCAACTGTGACTTTTGAGTTTAATACTGAGGCCCTTAAATAGACAAAATGTGAAAGAAACTAAATAAAAGAAGCATGTTTTGGTACTTTCATAACATTGAGACAGTATTCCAGTCATTTTTCTCAGACTGCTCAGTGGGAAATGCTGGTATCTCAAATCACATAATTTGTCTTTACTAAGAGCAAAATTATTCTTTAGTATTTCCTGGAGCAGCCTAAGGCACTGATAACTCTGGGAAGAAGAGAGGCCATGAGTCAAATATGGGGAGCAACAGTGCTCCAGTATCCAAACAACTTTATGCTCTTTATTTTGCCTTGCCAACTTGTCATGATTCGACATTTTTCTTCAGAGAAATCTGTGTGAGATAGAGGCAGAAATATTTGGGGAATCTGGGTCTAAAGTCATCTGATAAGGAAGCAGAGGGCTGAGGGCAGCCTCTTATTATTTCTGAAGTGAGAGAAGACACATAACTGGGGAAAAGCCCCTCCTATCCTGCCCCTCTAAGTACAGAACTGCAGTACTTTGTCCTCACACTCCCAAAGGGGATCTTTAACCTGGGCATGGGCTTCAAGAACATTTTAATGTATCCTGACAGCTCATCAAATTAAATGGAGGGTGATAAGTGAAAAAAAAATACAGAAATAGTAAAAAATCTTTATTCTTCCTAATTTGTTCTTTGGATATTCTTGTTGTCCTTCTTTCCCTTGAAAAACAAGTATTTTGACAGCTCTGCCTAATACAGTAAGACATCACAGGGTTTCCCACAGACAGGATTTCATTCTACCCTACATTTTGCTGTATTGGTTGGTGATGCATATTTTAAATCTACAAGCTGCTCTGCCACGTATATTTAGATGAGCATAGCCTTTCTTCTGCAATTACCCCAGCAGTTTTCCCTTTTGCCCTGGCATCTGTCCCTTCCTGAGCACTGCCACAAGGCTCCCTCCTAATTTCCTACAGCCCTGTCCATGGCCCTGCTCTCTCTGAGCAATCCCACATCTCTGCTGTATCCAACAAAGAGGACTTGTCTTCACCTCGAAATCCTCCCAGAAGTGCACCTTGCTTATCCCTGTTCTCTGCTGAAATATCAGTAGGGAAAGGCAACGTAATGGACATTTGGAGACTGATAAATTCCTTTCACTGTGAACTGGGATGGAGTAGAATCTGTCCATGCTTTCTCTCTCTGCATCTTTTCCACACTTCCTGGCCAAATTTTCCCTGGGAAGTTTCACTCTATTTTTAATTTTTTTTTAAATCTGATGTGAGATGTTTGACTCCAGTTAAGAAAACATACTTTGATGGAAATGCATTTGGCTGAAACTGTTCCAAAGCATCAGCTCTAATCACCTCTGACTTTTAATCAACCCCTGATAGCAGCCTTCCACTGCAAACTTGGTACTTTTTCGAACTTTAGAGTGGCCTGCTTCCTCACATGCTGTGTTTTAAACCCCCACAAAACTACGTCATTCTCCTTCTTCTCATAGCTCCCTTGAGGGAAGCTTGTAAAAAGGAAAAAAAAAGAGAAAATTATTTTGCTGTTCAAAGAAATTAATAATTCTGAAGAAAAGAAACTAATGCTGCAAAACAAGCACACAAAAAAACAACTCGCTATCAACTTTTTAGAAGTTATTTTTGAGTGAAGTAAGAACTTTCAGTTCAGCAGAAACTTTCTCTAGGAGAGATTTCTCAGGACAAAGATGAAATTTCTGATTAAAAAAGACAGGATAGGAATATTGCAGGTATGTTTATGTTCATAGCATTGAATTTCAGTTCCCCACTTGTCCTGATGAGGAAAAGCAAGTGCAGTGGATGCTGGGCATACTTTGATTTTGGGTTTCTTTCTGTGTTTCTCCTTAAAAATAATCATCTGTGGTTTTATTTTAGGGCAAAGCCAAACCTTACCATGAATCTGCAGAATATTTTGAAGAATGAGAAAGAGGATTGTTTTTCTACACCTTCAATTTTAATTATTTAAACATGGTTTTGTGAGGCACATTGCTCTGAATTGGTTCCAGGCCCCAAACACCAATATGTTGGAACAGACAATAGAATGAGCCACAGAAATATTTCAATATTGTTCACACATATTTAAAAAATCATGTCATACCTGTAACATGTCCTCCATGTACTCATAAAAGTAATGCTTTTATTACTAAAAAACCCCAAATATTGGGATATGTGATCATCCAACAGGGAAATCCATCTCTTCTGACTGTAAGAAGCTCCACTAATTGTAAATTAATATTTTTATTCTTCAAAAGCTTTTCAATAAATCAATCCATTTTCATTTTCAAATATAGGATGACTGGTTGGCAAATGCTAACAAGAAGCAAACCTTTCAATTCCAAACTTTCATTTCAAAGTGAAACAATTTTTTTGCATCCTTTTTCTTCACTTCATTTTTGTCAGTTTAGGAAATGACATTTTACATTGAAGTGTTGGTTTGAAACAACAGAGGTAAATGTTCAAAGAAATTGTTTCTACACATCAGACAAGAAAAGTCTCAGTTCTAGCTAAAGATTAAGTCTCTATCTAGAATTGAAAGAGGTTAACTTTGAAACTACATTTTTCCAAATACTATTTGAAATAACTTTATTGTTGGTACCCAGACTCTTCCTGCTGTCAGCAGATGGCAGCCTCGACATATTTCGGTGAAATGCAGGTTTCTGATGTGAAGTTTAAGTTGGCTTTAGTCAGCATTTTCCTTTTGAGGTGATTCCTTTGCTCTCCACTCTATCCTGACTTTCTCTTCATCTCTGTGGTCTGCAGTCATTTCTAGCTGAAGCCAGTCAGCCCGGAGTCAATTTGTTGCTTTAAAATCGGCACCTCTGCTTCTTAATTGCGATGGAATTTGGGGCTACAGAAGGGTTTCCTAGGCAAAGATACAAAAAAGTAAGCTCAAGAGCAAGAGCCCAAATCCCCTTACCTGATTAATGAAGTTTAATTTTTATTTACACTGAAAGGCAACCCTAGTGTCCTAAACAAATAATGCTCAGCTACACAAGGATTGCAAGACTGAATTCCTGGCTGTGCTCTCCTGCTCCCCTGCCCGCTTTACATGAAAATGCCAATACATTCAAACCAAAATAAGCATTTCCATGATGGCTTTTTTCTCCAAAGAGCTGGGTATCCATTATCCTTCTTGTTGTTTGTGAAAAAAAATCTGAAAAATTATTTGCTTAAAACTCCAGTATTTTAATACATGGGAGATTAAACTTTTTGGAGATCTTAAGCCTGGTCTATAAACAAAACAAAGGAAATGTTAGGTGTAGCATTGTCTGCTGCTGTTGCCACCACAGTCATGTCACTTCTGAAAAGAGAAGAAGGTTAAGTTTGAGATGAAATTAGGGACTCAAATGCCTGTGAGCTTTCTAGAAATAGCAAGTATCTAAATCCAAATTTTGGAGCTAGTTTCATAACACTGGGTCAAATCCTCTTGTCTGGAATATACTTAAAATGTTGGGTTTACTGGCACTAGAGACTTCAGCCTGAGTTTGGTGTTTCAGCCCTCCTTCATTTACTGCTATCAGAGATTTTCCTTACCTCAAGCTTCCTCTGCCTTGGATGAGAAGGCAGAAGCTCACAGCAAATGCCACTTACACAAGAGTCTGAGGTGGAAAATAGCAGTAAAGCCCTCAATTCATGAATATCCAGAGTATGTATGCAGGATCTCTGGTTTAAAACATATAATCCTGAAGACATCTATGTAGCCAAGCGCATTTATTTTTTTAAATTCCTGAAATTCATGTCCAAATCAATTTCAAATTGAGTTTGTTTTTGCTTTAGAGATATCAAATCAACACTTGCAGGCCTTGGATGCTATTTATGGAGAGGGTATCAAAAAGAAAAGTATTCCTTGATAGTTGGGGGAGATACATTTGAGATAGCAAACTGTAAGATTTGAAATGTGCAATCAGCTCCAGCTACTCATACAGGTGGTTCTCTAGGAATATTTTCCTAATTTTCTTTTTCATTTCCTTCCCTTTAATCAGATGTTCTGATAATCAAACCACCCTGAGGCAGGTAATAACTCACTATGAAGCTCAGGGAGAGCCTGAGGCTAAATGTGCTGAGATATGAATAACACACAGGTATTTCCCCCCTGCTGTTTTTACTGCCACATCCCTTGGCATGTTTGAGAAGTGAGCACAGGACCTGTGAAGCCAACACAAGTCTTGTCTTCTGCCAAGGAAGGAGCTCTCTATGTCCCCACCCTCCCAGCCTGAGATCAGACCCCACCAACAGCACAGCTCCTCACTGCGGGATGAAAACATCTAGCAACAAAAATCTAATTGATGTGTTAAAAATCTGTGACTGGAGGTTCAGATATTGACGTTGTTCAGTGAACTTTTATTGCTCAGGACTTCATGTTCTTAAATCATTATGCAATTGTTGATACTGCACCGTGTTTATTCCCCCTTGAGCTGTACGTGACTGAGGTCAACCCACAGCATTTATAAACACACTTTGTTTAGTCTCAGGGTTTATCTCACCATAAAAGGGAGCAGTAAATTAAAATAAATAAATAAATAAATAAATAAATCTGGACAGACAAAGGACAGGCTTCCAAAATCAGGATGCTGGATGTTTTACTTTGAACCCTATGGCTTCAGAGACTTACAAGAACTTTTAAAGCTTGAACTAGAAAAAGCACATGCTGAGGACAACAGAGCCTGCCTGCTTGAGCCCGGGATTAAGTGTGTGAACTGATGCTGACACTCTGTCATCAGTACCCAGAGCTCCTCCAACTGGGCCTGCCACACACGGCACTCATGGGTTCACGCCACCCCTCCTAAAGATAGCAAAGCGCACCCAGGGAGCCTTTGCTCCAGTTTCAGGCTCATTAGATGAGCGATGACAGCTCATAGTAGTGGTCCCCCGTGGCCAGACAACAAGCAAGGCCCCCCACTGCTGCTGCCCACCCTGATGGCAGCTGAATTTTGCCAGCTGTCGTGGCAACCGGTGGGACACCAGCGCAGATCTCCCCTTGTCTGTGCTTTTGGTGTGAGCTCCCCTGGATCCTCTCACTCCTAAAAAATGTGCCCCCCAAATCTAGAATTCTGGTTAAAAGTGTTTTCCCTGTTTCTCTTTGCAACTTGTTTTACCTGAAGAAGATATAAACACCCTCAGTGTCTCCCCCTTGTTTTGAATCATTTCAATGTTGAGCATTCCCACCTGTGAAATCACTACTCATCCGAGAAAGTGTTTGCTAATTAAAAGTTTAATTTTGATGTCTTTTAAGTATCAAATCCATTATATGGCTACTTCAGCCTAATCTGTAATAGGATCTTCATGTGTTCATTTAGTGCCATTGGCTGTAATCTTATCTAGGCTCCAAAATAAGTTAAACTCATAGCACTTCCAGTTTAATGGTCCTTCTCTGCATTCACTGTTTTCTGAGTTACTGGATCATACCTAATTTCATGGGTCTATGAAAGGGCTGTTTCTCAAGTCTGTGTTAGCAATTAAATCTAGGAAAGCATCTTGAATGGTCTCCACTGTGCAAAGACTTCTCAGAAAATGTGGGAAGGGTTTTGCTTCTGTACTGTAAATGTGTTGATTCATTGCTTCAACCATTTCCTAGTAAAAAATCACACATCATTTGATGCAGATGAAGGCAAGGCAGAGAACCAGGCACAGGGTGTGTTTTGAGAACATGATGAAGCCTTTGTGGTTCTCTAAGTCATATTTCAAAATAACTCTCCTTAATAACAATTAGATATTGCAAGTGTTTTCTTAATACTATCTCTTATTTTCAGCTCTCAGAGAGACAAGGATCTTCTTCTTTCTAGAGATACTATGATGCATGAAACATCAGGAGTCACTGAACAAAGCACTGATCTAAATCCAAACAGAAAAGAGTCTTTTTATGGAAAACTATCACCACTCCGTGCAGTGGTCAGAGAGCTGTTCCTTAAATGGCTCTGAGTAAACACATTCTGTTACATCTTAGTGATTACTGATTTTTGTCCTACTTACAAAACTAATTTCATGTTTCTATGGAAAGCTATTCAATGATAATTTTAAGCCTTTATTTCATGTGCATTATTTCCTCAGCCATGCTGCATTCTGGTAAAGACCTGCTGTCCTGGTTGTCTTTGTTTAGTGTGAACATCAGAACATGCAACACTGGCACATAATGCATACTCTGTATTTTTAATAGACACTAGACAATTCTAACTCTAGGGCAGTAAACAGCAACTCCTCTGCTTTAAATGCTGGGATTTGCTTGTAGTTGTTTGCTTCAGATCTGAAATACTTAAGCAAAAGTATTCTTCCTTCTTTTTTTTTTTTTTATTTTGTTGCACAACTCAATTTCCTCTACGTTTAATTTGCTCAATATGTAGAAAAATTTCTCCACTCTAAAACTAACTCAGAGGCATTCACTGAGGCCTCTCTGAACTGCACCACTCTTCACAGACCGGTGCAAATTCCTCACACATTTTTATGATGCTTCTCACTGCAGCAGCTGAGTGCAACACAAACAGGAATATTCATGTATTTACAACTTTGTGAGGTGAAAAGTGATGTTACACTGTCATTTTACAGCATCATGTTCCCGAGAGCTGCACTGAGAGCAGTGTAAGTCCCAAAACTCACGCTGAGCTGCCAGGCCTATGACCTACAGTTCATGTAGCTGCCAGTATAAGAATTTCTGGCTCCACCTGTCCGATTGGGAAGGGAGGATCTAGACCCAAAGTCCAGTACCCAAGTCACAAGATCATTCTCCTCTGTTTGGATAAAAACTGGTATTAATATAGGTCACCGGTAAAGTAATCAGTAAAAAGGTGACCTGCAGTCAGGAGCACAACAGAGTCATTCAGAAACACCAATGATATGATCTGTAGTAGTTCTAAACCGTTTATCCTCATTCACTTAAAACATTGTTTTAGCAGAAGAAGAGGAAGGACAGGAGCAAGTGTTGGGTCTGACATTGTTACTTATTTCCCTGGATTACCTTGGTACCCTGAATTAACCCTTCAAAACTATTTCCCAGAAACAAACAAAAAAAAACCATAACACAAAAAACTATTTCCCAGAAAAAGTCTCAGCCTGGTGTGTTTTTTCAGAGCTATTTTCACTGGTGTTTATTTCATGTGAGCTGATGAAAGTCCCAAGGGTTTACCTCAGACAAAAAGAGTGGGACAAACACACAAGTGTCCAGCAGCTCAACCCAGCTGTGGCGAGGCTGCCAAAGGAGATAATTCTGCCAAGCCAAACGGCTTCCAGACTGTGCACTTGTGTGTCAAAGTGACATTAGTGTATTTTGACATAAGTGCTGTCTTTTATCAGGGATAAGCTTCAAAGCCACAGAGATGGAGAGATGGGAAACTGGAGGTTGACAGGAAAAATAGAAGCTGACAGAAAAACATAAAGAGAATTTGTTAAAATAAACAAAACACTCCAAGAGCCAGCGATACCCTCAAGCATCAAATTCAGAGCAAAGGGTGTTTTATTGCTTTGAGACCATGATAGCTTTGGCATGGTAAATAAATTTTCTCTGCAAAATGCAATGGAATTTGAAAAACCTTGTGTTTGCTCTAAAGTCTGGAGCTGCTTGCTGATGAGACAAGCTTTAGTCACAGAGAATGGGGGTAGTTAAAATAGACTGACATGGCTGTTCATATCTATTTTGATTTAAGTTCTGGACAACTCAGGTCCTTACCTAAATAAAGTTTGTCAAGGAGCTCTAAAAAAAGCAGCATAAAGTGCTTCAATCCCACAGCTTGCTGAAGGGATACTTTCAGAAGTGAAATTATTTGCTAAAGTTTTCATTCACAGCAGGCCAACAATGATACCAAGACCAGAATAAAGCATCTCCAGTCCCACCCTGGAGCTAAATCATTCAGCTCAATTCACATGTGCAAGCAAAAGTGTTGTGGATTGCTGATAATGTGGATGAACTCACCCTGGGTCAGACAATTCCCCTGGACAATCTCTCCCTGATGGATTGCAGGGCACTTGGGATGCTGGCTTTGTCATGGGAAGTACAGCAGGGGGATCATACACCTTGGCTTGCAGCACTTATCACTGAGGCTTTCTGTCTCCTTGGTTTGGAGAATTGGGTGGAAAACACAGAATTTCCACCCAATTCCACGGACCAAAGCCTTGCAGGATGGGGCTAAAGGTTTTAACTTGACATCAAAATCTCCTGCCAGAGTGATTGTCCAGCAAGGTAGGTCATTTCCCTCTTGAGTGTTTTCCTCCTCTTATCTCTGGTGGCTCCCAAAAACACATATGTTTCACTGGAGCTCAAACTAAAACAACATCCAGCATCTGGTAAATCAGGACATCTCTGATCTTTTGGTCAGTCCCCTTTGACAGCCACACAGTAAATAAAAGGCTCAGAGGTGCAAGTAAGCTGAATCCCCCTCTCTATTCCTTTCCTAGGCTTGAAGCCTGCAGAAGACAGAACAACAATTTTCACCTTCCTACCCAAACTTCAGCAATCAAAGAATTTGCCAATTAAAGGTGCCACAGCTTCTTCTGACAGCTGTCTATTAGTGTGACTGATGTCTGCTGGAGTCCAGAAACTTCTGCAGAGCACACATGAAGATCAAAGACTTCTATCTAAGTCCCTTACATCAAAATATTTACTTGCTGTCATCTGGACAGATAAAGAGAAGTCATGGCCTCAACATCTGACAACTCTCCTGTGATGCTATGAATGTGCCCCATTGGCCATCAATATCCCCAGTGATATAAATAGGATATTGCAATGCCTACACAAGGGTAGTTTCCAGACAGAGATAGCCAGATCAAATTCGACCTGGATAAGGCAAAAGGAAAACAGCCAGGAAGGAGGGATCACCAGGAAAATGGCCCTTGTGGAAGTAAATGTACACAGAGAACAAGCCCTTTAACTCAAATGACTTTTTTTTTTTTAATTCAAAAATGAGCCTCTGATCCTTTAGCCCAGATCTGTGTGCTTAGATTTGATTCTCAGCTTGTTGTTATTCCTTAATGCCACACAGTCCACCATGATTTAGTCACTCCAGCTGCACAAGGCTGAAGAAAACATTTCATCACCTTGATTAGCAACATATTTATAAAAGTGCAATATCATCTCTGAAGAAAGCCAGGAACCACTGAGGGAAAACAGAGAGGCTCCACAGCACAATATTTTGAGTCAAATAAAGAACATTAGAAATAAAAAAGAAATCATAAAGCAATATTAAAATATTACAAATATCAGCACTCAAGTAAAAGCTGTACTTTAGAGAGCTGCTTGTTTTCTCCCTTCTCAAGGCCTTTTTAAGCTTCTCATAAACAAGACTTTCACTGTATAAGACAAAGACCAGCACATCAGTGACAGCAGGAGCTAAGGGAAAATTCTGAATCAGTGTTGGTTTACAGTTCTACGTGCTGCTGCAAATATTTCCTGGTAAGTTCTGGTATTTTTAAAAAATCACACCAGGTCCACAAAAGCATTGAGTGAATGCTTCACTCCCATTAAGATCCCTGAAGAAATCAGCAGGAGTTCAGCACTTGCTCCTAATCACACCACTGGAGCAGCACAGGCTGGTGATAAACAGTGAAACCTGCTGCTACAGCTGCATCTGGGAAAGGACGACAGATTTTCAGTCCAGTTGATTTGCAAATCCCTAGTTTTGTGCCACCAACAGCAGCCCCAGTTTTGTTTAAATGACATTTTGTTAATTACTTTTCTAGGCCGCGTAGCACACGGCCTGGTAGTCATTGAACGTGAGCTGGAGACCACAAGTCAAGACTCTCAAAATGCACTGCTGCCTGCAGTGTTTTAATTTCATGTGTAAAACCAGGTATCATGAACAAAATGAAATTTTAGTGGGGAAGTCCAGGGTTAAGCCTGTGATCTGGACATTTCAAATGATTACTGATTCCTAATAGAAATTTTGCTCTGGTCTTTCCCCATCCCAGGAAAAGTGATTTTTCAGAACATTTATTTGGAGGCATGGCGAATTCATATTCCCATCCTTAATTCACAGGTTGCAGAGGTAATTTTTGCAGCAGCTCATAGAAATGAAAGTCAACATGTCTGTTGACTCCAGTACATTTTGCAGGGCTTGAATTTTGGACCTTTTCCAAAGTGTGGCATTGTTCATGTCCTTTGTCTTGCCATTAATGTCCCTACTGTTACAGTTTTGTCTGTTGGGTCAACAAGATTAGATTTCATTAGCACAGCAAACTGAAAAAAAAAAAAAATACAAGTTATTAGATAATCATTAAAGCACATCTGTTGCCTTTTTCAGAGTGCCAAAGTCTGAATTCCATTGAACTACTGACATGGCACTTGACCAGCGCTTAGTTCAGCTATGGGCAATGAGCTGCAAAAGGATTAAAATATTAGCAGTGAGTGGATTTAGCCTAATCCTGGCACTTTTGTTTGGATTGCAGAGAAAGGTGCCCAGAGCAAGAGAGAATGAAACAATTGCAGTAAGAAAATGCCAACATTTTTGAGGCCATTCCACAAATTGTGCTGTGCTGGTGCTCCACTTTGGTGTGATGCCAAGATATCAGTTCCTCACTTCCACACTTTCATCTGCTTCTACCCTGGGTCAAAACTCCCTGAGAACTTCCCAGCCTGAAAGTCTGGCTGCTGGAGAATGGAACCAGGTTTTCCCCCCCATCATCCAGGTACCCAGAGTGGCAGCAATTTGGACTGGAAACAAACATTCTGCCTTAGCCACAAACTCTTTTTCTCTTTCAGAAAGTCTTTTGAAACATCATGTGGCAAATATTTTGAGTCATAGGTGCTTTTTATGTATAATTTTTGTTTATTTATTAAAGAAAACTTGTATGTGCTATGCATATCTCTTTGCAAAGTACCGGAAATCACATTTTCACAGACAAAAACTAGGTCTTACAAAGAAGTCCTCATGGAGGAGGCACCAGTTCCCAGAAGATGTCACTTGTGATTTAAAATTGAAGTGTTGTCACATAAGCACTCCAGATGTATAATAATGTAACCATCTATGACCAATTCTACAGAATGATACAAGAATTTACAAGGGAAGAAAAGGGAAAAAAACTTTAATCATAAAAAAAAACAAACAAACAAACAAAAAAACCCCCACATATTAGACCACACACATTTAGGAGGATTTACTTTCCTTAAGAAATGGTCTGGAGTATTGAAATCACTGTTGCTTTGGTGTGCTTTGGTGTGGCTGTCTTTTTTTGTTTTTAGCATTAAAATCTTTTGTGATTTAGTATGAATTAAGATATTTTATGATTTAGTACAGGATTCCTGATTTTTTAGAGATCAAGCAAGTTACACAGAGAGTGAAAAAAAATTCTTGGATGGTTTTCTGCCATTCCTGACCCCTGCAAAAATCCAGAGTCCACCTCTGACCTACATAGAAATTCACAGGTGCTAAAGACACAATCTAAAACCCTTGGGCTTTTTTAGTTTTGGGTTTTTTTTGCCTAAGAAACACTTGCAAAACCAAACTACACTGAAGAGCTTCACTACCTGGATTGATTGAACCATTCCTCTATGGCATTGGGAATTTTTTACTAGCTCATAATTGCTACAGTTCAAGCAAATTTGGATGAATGAAAATTCTATTGATGCTGATTTTACAAAGTGTGAGACACATACACCAAGGGGAGAGAGGGGCTCAGAGACAATCATGTTTAGCCCAAAATGTGGATGTACATTTATAAATTATACTTTTTTTTCTGTTTAATCAAATAATTTCATATGTCCTTCTCTCTATGACTTGCCAGCACTGCTGCTACCCTCCCATGCAGCTATTACTGTCCTTGCACTCATTAATCCCAATAAATGGTTGCTCACACAATTCCTCTGCATTGTACTCCTGGAATACGCCCTCCCACGTATTACTCACCTGGGATATCAGTCATAAACTAGAAAAGGATGATAAGCCATCAAATCTGTAACAGGTGGTGAAAGGCAGAGAGGAGATAAACCCTACAATTAGAAGTTTATCATTGGTGATTATTTCATCAATTGTTTTGTTTTTAATAACTATTTTTCTCTCTATGACTGACTTATCTGTTGGAATTCCTCTTTTAATGAGCAGGAAGTCAGCAGGATGACTTTGCTGCTTCTTAACAGGCTGAAAAAGGCATGCCAAGGAAAACACAGTGCCTGAGTAATGTTCCAGAAAAAGCAATTAAGGAATAAAACCCATGCAACTCTGTACTCCTTGCCTACATAAAAGGTCATATTTTTGATTGCTTTTCCTAGGGTACGTTCTACCTTGATTCCAGTCTTGCAACATTCAGGGATAAGAAATGTGTTTAGGATATATCCTGCTGCTTGTCTGTGGTACATGTTCTACATTTGCAGCAACTGTACCTAAAAAACTCAACAAAAAGCCATTGATTAAACTTCATTGATAAAATATTTCCAGTTTAACTAATTGATGGGCTTGACAGTCCATGTATGAAGCTCATCCATGAGGCCCATGTGCCTCCTGTGTCATGGAGGAACTTGGAAGAACTTCCACTGACTTGGAAGTCAGTTTATGTACCTGCAGAGTCTGCATTGTTTATCTCAGCTTGTCAACAGCAGCTGCAAATTTATCTGGAGAGAACCTGTCTCCTCTGGCTTCCAGAACAAAATGAAAGTCAAGAAATTGTAAGAAATTGTAGATAAATTGCTGCAATGGTGGTTTGGGGTTTTTTTGTGTCTTTGTTTGTTTGTTTGGTTTTTGTTTCTTTTTTTTTTTGTTTGTTTTTGTTTTGTTTCTTTTTTTTTTTTTTGTTTTGTTTTTTTTGTTTTGTTTTTTTTTTTTTTTTTTTTTAAATCCTAAGCTTTTCTAGAGTCTGCATTGTTTATCTCAGCTTGTCAACAGCAGCTGCAAATTTATCTGGAGAGAACCTGTCTCCTCTGGCTTCCAGAACAAAATGAAAGTCAAGAAATTGTAAGAAATTGTAGATAAATTGCTGCAATGGTGGTTTGGGGTTTTTTTGTGTCTTAGTTTGTTTGTTTGTTTGTTTGGTTGGGTTTTTTTTGTTTTTGTTTTTGTTTTTGTTTTTTTTTAAATCCAGAGCATTTCTCAGCCCTTTGGAAGGAAGAAGGAAAACAACATCCTGGACACAAAGCCTAACTTTAGCTTTTTTTTTGTCAGCAAAGGAGGGATCATCCCTCATGTCTGGCTGTCATGTAAGGTACCCCATATACCAGAGCTAAGGGTAAAGCTGTGCCAGCATTCAGGAAAGAGTTCAAAATTCTCAGGGTGAGAATTGCTGTCTTGTGCTGTCAAATCATGGTTCAGGAACTCATTGAGGGTGTGAAAAATTCGGATTCTGGTCCAACCTGGACAGGGTGTTTTCATAGAACCAAAGAATCATTGAATGGTTTTGGTTGGAAGGGGGCTTAAAATTAGGGGGTTGCATTTAACAAGGTTAATGCAAAATAGGCCAAGGAAGGGACAGTTTTCAGGGCTCTCCTTTTCTGTCTGCTAGCTAGAGGAAGCAACCACACAAAAGCAGTTTCCTTGGCTTGGCAGTTCTTGAGTTTTTTGGGTTTCTTTTTTTTTTGTTTTTTTGTTTTGTTTTGTTTTTTGGTGGTTTGTTTTGTTTTGTTTTGTTTTGTTTTGTTTTGTTTTTTCTGAAGAACAGAATAATGTTGGTGGAAAACAGAGAGCACACAGAGCAAGCCACAGGGCCTGGAGCATCCCTCAAAGACTCTAATCCAGGTCTTCCACCCACTCAGGCATTGTGCTAACACTCCATTTCTGTATGAAGGTGTCCCAGCTGCCACAGTGAGGATGGTCCTTCCAGTCTGTCGCTGACCCTCAGCCTCTTTACAAGTCCTTAACAGAGCACTGAAATGCAAACCTTCTGCGAGGCCACTGCCCACCTCCCCAGTGCTTGTTGCAGCTATAAAATGGGATTGGGGCCAAAGTGTGATGTGATCTGGCAACTGCAGCCTGCAGGAGAGTGCCCTGTGGAGCGCTGGGTTCCAGAAGCAGGTTAGAGAAGCCATAAATCCGTTTGTACTTGCAGTGGAAGCCCATTTTCTCTCTTTCATCCCAGGCATCTCTCACCTCTTCGTAGATCCTCAATGGTTCCCAGTGATTTTGTATTTTATTTGCAGATCCTGGCATTTCCTATAGGGGACTTTATGAGAACACATCCCCAGATTTGTGCAAGCCTGGCTTTGAACATTTCCTTAAGGTTTGCTTTCTGTGTTTAGAAATAAAACCAAGACCAAGTCAGTCAGAGGTGACAAAGGTCTGTTTCACACCTTGCACAAGGATTTGGGTAGAATCTCACTTTGGAAAGCAAACAGGTCACTTCAGCTTTCCTAAGAAAGGTCCTGTGACTCAGACCACTGCCTTCTGGACAATTATGACCTAAATGTGACTAAAATGCTCCTAATCTTTGCAGTGGCCTGTGTACACTGGTAAAATGCCCATTTACCTACTGTGGTCACAGGCTGACATCAGTGATGTCATGATCAAATATTTCCTGGTGTTCAAGAGAATAAATACCCACCAAGGTCTAAAAGCCCCTGTCGTGTTTTAAGCCTGAAGAATATTTTCACAGCACCAAGGTTAGAAATAGTAAAATAATGATTCATTTCTGCTCTTTTAGCAGCCTGATGCTCTTCCAGCTGAGCTCTGATTCTCAATGTGTGATTTTATTCCCATCAGCAAAGGGCATGACATCTTCTTATTTCAGTCCCTGGGGAAGTGCTCAGGAGAAAAATACGGCTTGTTTTAGCTGTTTGGGAAACACCACCATCGTTCCTAACAGGAAAAGGAAAAGGCAGGTGGGTTACCATGAGGAAATTGAATAGTTCTACCACCCTTTTAATGGCATAAGACACGTTCAACATAGAGCAGACAGCCAAGAGAGGCAACACCTTAAGGGGTGAACAATTTCTGGCCAAACAGCATTATACCAACCTGTAAGAAAAACTTACAGAAAATAAGAGACATTTCGCAATTACAGATTTCCCTGGGTGGCTGCTATTTGTAAGAAAATCACTAAAGAACTATTTTTTTTCCTTACTGGGAAGTCTCCATAACATTAGCAAGACAAACTTCTCTCCCTAAGTAAACTCAAGAAAAACTATTTTAGAAGTAGTAAACTGACTAAAATTTTATGTTTTGTTTCTTTACATTAGCAGTAAGAAGAAAAAGCTATAGGGAAAAGAGAAGTGTTCTAAATGTTTTATTCTGATTTTTATTACTCATTCTTTTAATTCCTGTTAATAATTTTTTCTTTATATCCTTTTAAAGTTTTAAACCACTTTACCTTTCTCCTAATCCTACCTCACAACAAAAAGTAAGTGCACTAGTAATTAACCAACACTGAAACCCACCACACTCATTAGTACCCAAAAAATCTCAAATTAGCAAACCAAAACCACTACACAAAATTAGTGTTTCTACCCAGTTCAAACTAAAACCTCCACATCATCTTAAGAAATAGGTCTGCTTTTAAACACTGACAGGTACATTTATTTTTATGCAGTGGATTATTTTATCAGTTATTGCATCCTTCTGAGGCTACAACACCACCTTTCCCAAAAATCCAGATTAAATAAATTTGTTCTTTACCTGAAACAGTTCCATGTACTTGGGGGTCTCTTGCTGAATAAAGACCAGGAGCTGGTGAGCATTGCCACACCTCAACATGTTCTTCATTTCTCCTGCATTAGGAGGGTTTTATGCACCCTGAGGTCACGTGCTGAGTGGGGATTTTTGAAGGATTGTTCAATTTTTTTAGATTTAGAGATGGGATGTATGAGTTTTCTAGATTATGTGATTTATTGTTTTTATTTTTTATATCGAGAGGAAGGGTGAGTTTGGTTTATTTTTTTATTGTGTAATTTAGAAGGTTATAAGATTTTTAGTTACAAGATTTTTAAGGATTTATTGATTAATAAAATATTGCTAATAAGGATATTTATGTTTTTGATTTAATTTTTAAATATTTTGCTTTGTGGATTTATGTTACAGTATAAGTTTTTTTAGTTAATTATGTTATGATATATAAACTAACAGTATTGTATTTTAAACTTTTTTTTTATTTAAACTTTTATTTTTTATATTGTAAACTTTAAAATTTTAAACTTTTTTTTTAAACTTAATGTGGTTTTATTTTAAGGAATAAATTTATATTTTCATTTTTAGTACTTAAGTTTGGAAGTTTTTTCTAAGGTTGCAAATTAAGTCTTGTGTTTAATTCTAAGCTTTGGTTTACAGGCTTAAAGTTCTGAGAATTCTCTACATTTTGGATTCCAGCAGTGCTGACCATGGGGATTTTTATGGAGCTGATGGGGAGCACAGCTGGATCTTGGTTAGTCACGTAAGAGAGCGCATAGGAAGGAACATGAGGGAGATTTGGAGTCTCCTCTCCCTCACTGGAATGGTTGTTGTGATGTTCTGAGCACCAGAACTGATGGAGTGCCAGTGCACGTTCCGATAAACTTCAACTCTCTTTGTCAAATGCAAAGCCTGATCCTTAATATTCAAAATATTGGTGCTTGTAGGGATCCAACAGCATCTCCACAAGGTGGCCACTGTCTTACAGAAATCTGGAATTGCAGCCTGTTTCTTTTCACTGGCTGTGTTAGAAAAGAACTGACACTCTGCAAAAGCCTCCTGCAGGAAAACACAAACGCCGTGAGTTACACTGAGCTGCTTTTCTCCCAGTCGCTTACAAACCAAAAAAAAATTGCTTTTCTGTGTAGAACATTTATTTGTTTTTTCTATGTAGAATAACAACAGAAGATAGCAAATATTTTGCCCTTCGTTTTCAGAAAAAAAAAAATCATCATTTTGTGTAACTTCCATTTTTAGGTTCAAGCATGGACATGATTGGCAGGTGTTGAATTCATGTACTGCCAAGATTTTCAGTGGCAAAGAAGCAGTAAAACAGAAATTATAGTCTGCTGGTTCTAAACATGTGCTTTTGTTACCCAAAAAATAGTTTCAATTTTATTATAAAGCAAATATTTGTATATTTAAGACTTGAAGCTGAATGGAAATTGGGTTAGTCCTGGTTTGGCCAGAAGTTACCTGTAACTTTTTTCCTGATGTAAAAGGTTTTCCTCTTTCCTCTTGGCAACATCCAGAATACTGTAGGCCTACCATTTATGGCAAAGACTTGTGTTTATTGCTCAGGATGAAGAACACACTGCAGATAAAGGCACACAATTCTTTTAATTCTAATAATACCCTTGAAAGAGAACCAGGAATTGTGTTAACCTTAAGGTCCATTTTGAGAGTTTCCAAGAATTCTTAATTAGACATTTGAAATATCCCATAAAATGCCTCCTTCTTCACATCATTCTTTTGTTGTCATGAAATAAAGTTAGCAGATCTCAAGAAATCTGAAAGTTTTTATTTACAGGTTTTTCAAAATTAATTTTTAATTACAAAAAACCCCAATCCCTTAACATTCTTCTCTTATCTCAAAAGCAATCAAAAGGAACAAACTAATGGAGTAACTTCAGAGCATTTATTACTCACTGGGAGATACTGTACCAGACAGTCCATGGCACCTAAAATAATTATCAAGCGTTTATTATATTATTACTGCCACTTGCCCTGGCAAAGAAATCACATGACTTAAGAAGAAACTCTGGAGTAAGACAGAAAATGTTGGATAATAGTAGGTTGAAGTCTTGTTCCCATTAGGTCAAAGACAAGAATTCCTGCTGATTTCAGTAGTCTTGGTGGGGCGTAAGAAATATTTTGCCAGAGTCATTCTGCCTGATAGAGCTTTGGGTTTATTTTTAATCAAACTGTGGTATCAGAAATTAGATCAAGGAGCTGATAAGTTCTTTTTCTCATACTCCCATCTCCATTCCCCGCAGCAGATGCTTGCCTGGGCAGAGTGGGTCGCTTTAGGAGTCTTTTCTAAGAAAATTCTCCTTTTTTCTTTGTCACAGCCTTCCCCAGAAGTGGCAATGTCCTGAGCTGCAGCTTCAGCTCCACAGCATTTCAGCAGGGAGATGCTGGGGCCAGGATTACTCAGTAACACAGATGCAGAGACCAGTGATTTTTGATAAATACTCCACAGGGAGCGGCTAGACATGAATATCTTTATTTAAATTCAATGTAGCTGCTGCTTGTTCCTTGATGGAAACGGCTCTTTCTCTAACAGCAGCACTTAGGGGCTCCCCAAAACCAGAAAAAAACCCCAAGAAACCACTCAGAGGAGGAGAAAAGTCACCAGCACTAGTTCTAAATAGCTGTAGTGCAACATCTAGATTTTTGAGTGTGTACGGAAATTTGAGTTTATCTTTCCAAGGCGTTTTCCTTACCACAAGATGTCACTGTTTTTTATTTCTTTCCTCCCATCTGACACTGTCCACAGTCCTCTTGAGTTCCACAATGCTCTCTAAAGGGAAAACTATCAGATCTCACAAAGGTGAATATTTTGTGTTATTTTGACCATTTGCTGCCTTTAGGCTAGATTTGAAAAACCTGCTGTTTTGTGGCTTTCAGTGTTTATTTATTGCATATATTCTTTTCCTTTCAGACTGTAAAATGTTTCACAGCCCACCACTTCACTTTTGAATTTTCATTCTCCAGCCAGTTTAGCCTTACTTTGGGTCCACTAAATAAAAAAAATGTTTTAGATGTGAAACTAATCCAGATATTCTGCTAAATCTGGGGGGCTCTGCCAAGATTTGAAGGGTTTGAGTTCTAAATTCCTGATGAAATCAGGCACATAAGTTTCTAGACAGCATTTAACATGCTTCTACTACAATAAAGCTTATTTTAGATTGGACATCAGGATAAGGTTTTATTGCATAAACTTATAAATATGACATTGTTGAGTAGGTAAATGTTCTCATAACAGACTTGTACTGTCTGCAAAGACAAGGGGATTTACCAATATCCATATTTATGTAAAAAAAAAAAAAAAAAATGCAAAGACAAGGGGATTTACTAATATCCATATTTATGATAAAAAAAAAAAAGACATTTCCATTAGCTGAAATAGGAGCTGGTGACAACTGATTTTATCTTAAGATGCATTCAGAATGTTCCTTGTTGGCTCTATTTATCTGGATTGGCCAAGATATTGTCAGCATACTCTCAAATAAGGGTGCTATGTGGGGCCTGATTTCCGCAGAATTCAGATTTTGAGGAACTTTCTCACAGTGATGGCTGTTTGAGTGAAAAAGTTGGCTTTGTGTGAGAAGTGTGAGACATCTCCCAGGCCTGAGCCACCTCTAGTTACTCCTTTAATAACTCAGGGCACTGTGCACAGTAAGTGGGATATGCAGGGCTCTCCTTTCCACATAATGGACAGGCTGCACTAACCCTGCATCTGCTCCTGTGTTAGCCTGTCACTCACAATCAGGGGTTACTTGATGCCTAAAATAATTCCTCCCCTGACAACTAATTCATCTGGGAAGAAAAAAGACTCCATCCAGATGGTGGGAATCTCACAGGATCCTTTTTTTTTTTTTTTTTTTTTTTTTTTTTTTTTTTTTTTTTTTTTTTTCTTTTTTTGAAATGACAAGTCTCTCTATTTTTTAATAGACACTCAGTAAGTTATATAACATTCTTGGAGCTATCCCATGCTATTATCAGCCTTTAACTATGCCTTAGGCATTCAGAAAATAAGGCCTTCCCTGACCCAGGAGACTCCATCTCTAAAAATGGGGACTGCTAAAATCCTTTACAGAAGTGAGCCCTAATACCAAATACTATATTTTTCTCAAGATGTGAAAATCAAGAATGGAGAGGGTGCTGGGGAAAGGAATGGGGCAGACATTTTTAACTGTGCAGCGATGATCTGCAGAGGTTGTTGGCAAGTGTCACCATCTGTGGACTTCCTCATGGCCCAGACACCAGGAATATGTGCTTTTAGTCCAGCATTTAGCAGGTGTCCCAGTGATAAAATGCAGAATGATCTGTGAGTTGTAGCTGAGGAGATAAAGACATAAAATCTATGAAAGGATGCCTTATTTCCTTAGCTAAAGTGCCAGGCTTCAGAAATGGGTTTTCAAGAAACACGTGCTCTGTCTGTTGAGAAAGCTCACACAGTCTCACCCTGCCAGGCAGGGGGTGCCAGTGTAATTGATTTTCTATTGTTTGGTTGTAAAAGTAGAGCAGCACGACAGTTGTAATGCTATTTTTCATAAACAGGGGTTTCTGTTCTGGCACGGGTCGGACAGAAAGGCAGCTCTCCTGGCTTTTTCAAAGTGAGTTTCCTCATAATGTGTTTGGAGAAAAGGGCTTGGAAAAAGGTCCAGGAAAGGTCAAAATGCAAACATGAAGGTTATCTACCAAGCAGTATTTTGAGCCAATTTTTTACCAGAATAATATCTCTTGCCTTTCAGAAGAACAAGCAGGGTACCACTAATAGTGACAGAATATTAATCTGTATTAGTGGGAGTATTTCATACTTCCCTGCTTTTGCCAATGAAATAACACTGTGTGGGGTTTTTTATTTGAGGCCAGTCCTTAAGCACGGTGCAACATTGTGCTGTAACAAAAGATACAATTGGGATTCCCAAAATGGCATCCCAGAGCCACAGGAAGCCTCCCTGCCCAGGCCTCCCTCCTGTGCTATTATTCCCCAGAATAAAACCTAAATTCTAAATTCTAAAACTAGAATTATGATTCTAATTATTCTGACTAATAACTCTGCCCAGGACCATGGCTCATCCTGGCCCTGGGACTGATGGCCACTCCAAGAGAAATTCCCTGGACATGGGAGCCTGTGTGACTCTTTATTTGCTGTGATCTCCAGCATGGGCACCTCTGAACCTGGAAGAACCCCAGACCTCACCCCGTGCTCCCACCAGGTGATCCCTTAAAGCTGCCTTAGGAGCGACAGGGCACAGCAACAAACTGATGAAAATCAATTGTCTCACTGTAAAATTCCTTCCTTAGGCTCAAGATGCCACCCCAGCCCTTCACGGAGCTGCTTTTGGGGGTCAGAGCTCCCTGTTTGCTGCCTGTCCTAGGTAGTGACAGCTACTGTGGGGTCCCCTTTCCCATTTATTGCAAAATCCCGTTGTTTTGGGTGTCTTTGTCTGCCGGGGGGCTCTGTGAGGAGGGATTGGGGCTGCCCTGAGCAGGACACGGCTGCTCCAGCCACCCAGGCACAGCTGAGCCACTCATCTGGGCTGGGGGCACCTTCAGGAAAGGTGTTCAGTAAAGGGCAAAAATGCTGGACAGGCAGAGGAGAAGGGGTGAAAGCCAAGGAACAGTCCTGGAGCACCCAGGTCAGGGAAGAAGGAGGAGGGCAAGAGGTGCTCCAGGTGCCTGCTGGAGCAGGAATTCTCCTCAGGGATTCCCCACAGTGCAGTGGGGACACATGAGGATGGAGAGGCAGAGGAGCAGAGTGTAGTTGAGTCTGGGAAAGGGTGAGTGATTTCCCTGTCCTTTTCTCAACCCATGAGCTATTCCATCCCATTTTTCCACCTCTCCCCATGTCCCTGAGCAGGGGACTGGGCTGGGTGAGCAGCAGGACAGTGGCCAGACTCAGCCCACCACATATGTACAGAGTACAGCCTCTTGCTCTGAGGAACTTCCCAGGAAAATAAGGTGATAAAGTGGACAAAAGGGAAAAATGGTTAATTTTAGAAGTAATTCAGAAGCTGAGGCACAAAAGCTGCTTATATTATAGAGTTACACAGGGAGACCCAGCTCAGTGACCCTGTGTTTCAGGCACCCAGGTCTTCAACCAACTTCCCTCCCGCACCAGGACCACAGAAAAGTGCTCTTCTCCTGTATTTTTGCCAATTAACTGGCACTTTATATTCCAAAGAGGCTCAGGCTACATGCATTGAATTTGGCCTGAAAACAGGCTACGGTATTTCCATCTGTCAGTAACAGATTAAAAGAAGATTTCACGGATTCTTTATAAACAACCCTAAAGCTTCACCTCAGCTATTTATATCTAAACTGCAGAAACCCTTCATGACTGATGGCTGGGCTCCTCTGCCAAATTCTTGCCAATAGACTGACAGCCCAAATTCTGTAAGACCTGTGCCCCACTGAAGGGATCAACAGCAACACTGAATTCCCATTCCTCAATAGTCTGAAATGTTTTCTACTGACTCGTGACCTGTGGGAATGAATATTCATTTTGCAAGAAGGTTACTAAGGGTCAAATACTAATTTTTGCCCCTTACTTTTCTGCCTAAAACATTATTTTTAGGTTGGTTTTTTTTTTTTTTTTGGCCAACAAGCATAGGACTGGCAAGTAATATTTATTTATGATTTTCAGATATCTGTTTATTGCTAATGTTTTTAAAAGAAGCAAGGAAGCACTGAGTGGGTGATTTCTTTATAAGAGAGAAATGTGTGGTTGACCTACTACAATAATGAGCATTTTAATACCGGAAAATAAAGATTATTCTAATTAATTGACCCTCTGTGTTGATACTGTTACCCACCAAGGTTCTCAGAAAGTTAATTTAAATGAAGGACTTGAACACAGGAACCTCTGAAATATTTATCCATGAGCAGAGCTGGGAGTAGAATCAGCACACACATTTCTAACACAGCTGGTTTTATTTTATTATTTGGAAAACATCATTCACCAAGTTAAATACAAATATTTTGGGCTAAATGGGTTAGACAAATCCTTTTACAAAACTGATAGCCTCAATTTTGAAATACTGTTCAGTCCAAGTGGATTTGCTACAAAGCAAATGAGGAAACTGAAATCAAGAACAGAGAGAAGTAAATTTCCTTCCATCCTTTCCCAACTTCCTTTCACCATTTTTGGGGGTTTGTTTAGAAGGTAGTGCTGAGAATCCTGTAAAGATGTGTTGGGTTTTCCCCAAAATTTTGCACTTTAATGTAAGCACTTTCCGCTTCTTTCTCAAGCTTCATAATTTTTCGGTGAGGAAAAACCGAGGAAAACAAAAGGAGAAAAAAAAAGATAAATATCTGGGAATCTTTTGCACTTATTAGTGGGTTTTGGCACATGGAATTGTATAAGAAATGCATGTTTATTCCTCAACAAATCGCCTTTCGTGGGATATTCAATCCTGGCCTAACCATTCTGGCAAAATGTGTAATTTCTTCCCCCACTACTGTACTTGAATGATCATCATTGGCATTTTAATGTATTGTTAGCACCACTTCTGCTCAAGACATGAGTGGCCACACTGATGTGAATGTGAACAGAGATGTGGGAACTCAGACCTGACCTCTCTGGGTGCCCCAAAAAGCAAGAAGAGCCCACCAAGACCTCAGTGGTCCCACAGAAAAAGTGTCTGGTTGACATTTGTAAATCTCTAACAGTGAACCACTTAATGCTCACAGGTTTTTTAAGTGATGGCAGTGGGTGAATTTCCTACACCTTGACCCTCAGGAAGTTCTAAACCACATCACAAAATAATCTCAAGCAGTTTTAGCTTGGCAGGGGGAAAGATATAAAATTCTTGGGCTTGTCCTGGACTTAGATAAAAATAATAATATAAATGGAATTTATATTCAAATTCTTTTGAATCTCCACAGTCAGGCCCTCTAATCAGTGATCAGCAGTGTGATATTTTGTCAGCTTCTCTGGCAACAGTGAATTAATGCTGCTGACCTTTCAAACAAAAGCCAAAAACTTGACCTGGTTGCTGGGTGAGCTTCTTTAAACAGAGTTTGTTGCACTGTTAAACTTTTTCATCTAGGTGTATTTGATTAGTCTGGTACAATGACTACTTGATTCTCACTTCAGAAGCTCCTCAGGGTTTGGGAAGGCAGGGAAGTTTGTTTTCCCCTCCCGGCTCTGAATAAAGTGAGACTGTGAGAGATGGTACGTAATAAATCTCAAATTCTGCTCTGCAGTGATCAAAACCCAATCAATTAAGTTTAAAACATAGAGATAAAGAACTTCTTTATCTAAGAATCTGTCAACACCCTATCTTGGTAAAAACTATGTCTTTTTCTTACTTGTATTTAGAGAAGTATTTTGGTAAAATATTGTGTGATTTATTTCGTTTCAAATTCTCATCTAAATGCAGCTTGATAGATCTGAGTAATGCATGAGTAATACACACTAGGCAGGCAAATTGAAATAAATGTGATGAGACCCAGGGAATCTTTCTGGTAAGCAAAAAGGAGAAGGAGGCTTTGTTGAAGGAACAGCCTTTTTGAATGGAAAAAGGATGAAGAATGAGCACAAAAAAAAAGATCAGAGTCTTTCATATAAATTCTGTATGTTGTCAAGGATCTTTCTTATTGATTTTAAACCTCATTAAAATCAACTGTTATTATCAGTCCACCTTGTTTAGTGTGCTGCCAGTTGGGACACCCTGCCTGCTTCTGAAGGAGAATGAAGGGTGTGTATAAACAAGCTGTGTTATTGCTTCTGCAAGACATTTGAAGGTTTTTAATATTTATTTTAAATGAAAAAGTGATGTTTGATTACAATGTCTGTTTCCAGGAGTACTTAACTTTTATGCTGATGTAAACCAAGAGTTTTCATACTTTCTGGGAACATCTTGTAAACTGTAAATATAGTAGAGACAAGGAACTGGTGAGAGAAAGGTAAGGTCAGTACCTCAGATTCCTTCATGTGAGCTTTTCAGGCAGGATTGGGATAGCTGTTATGGCTTGATTTATTTTTTATTTTGGCAGCAGCCCTTTGTGTTGGGATGCCTGCATGGAACTGCCCCTACAAGCCATTTGTCTCATCAAAGACCTTCTGTTTACAGCTGTCTCATGGCACCTCATGGCTACAAGGTCTGCAGTTCTCACATTTGCTGGATGTCAAGGAACTATAAAATAATTAGCCCAGAATCAGGCCGTTTAACCTGGATCAGTTTACAACAAGGTGCTTTCTCAGTGCTTCTTCAGCACCATGCAGCCAGCCCCATTTGCACCACCTTAAGATGGAGCTGATCCTACATTAGTTAGCAGTTATTCACACATTGCCCCGTGGAATAATTTCACAAAGAGCTGTATAACCCAGGAGATGAAAAGGAGTTGGGTTTCACTGCTGGTTTAACATGTGCAGCTGTTTCACCCTGACACCCCTTTGCTAAATGCTCAGGATACCCCATGCCCTAACACATCATCAAAAAACAACAACAAAAAAAGAATCTCCTGTTCTCCTGGGCATCTCAGATCAGATAAGGTTCATAGCCTAAAATATATCATGGTTTAAAGTCCCATAGAGCTGCCACTTAAAAAGAAATCTTCCATAAACACTTCCAAAAGACATGAACTCTAAGGAGATTAAAGGAAATTTTGTTTATGTGTACTAATACATATTCGAGTGGGAAGTCAGGCTCTGTGTTTTAATCATGTCTGAAATGATGACTCAGTCATGATCCAATTGCAAACATGAGCAACCTGGGCTGGTGGAAAGTATTCCTGCCCATGGCAGGGGATTGGAATTAAATCACCCTTAAGGTCCCTTCCAACCCAAACCATTCTGTGATTCTATGACGGAAGGAGCTGGTGCTGCTACCCAGCCAATAATTCTGACCAAGCCACTTTAACAATAATGAATCTTAATCACCCTTCTAGATTGGATAAGATTTCACTGTGAGTACTAGGTTGTTCTAAAAGAAGTTATCTTCTATCTTATCTTAGTTAACTAGCATTGAAACACTTCAGAGAATTAAGAAGATCACAACTAATGAAGGAGGGTACTCTGATAGAAGTTATTTGCAGTGGTCATAAAAATTTCCCATATGGTGAAAATAAATAAAAACAGCTTGTGAAAACTTTGCAATTTTTAAAGGGGCATCTAAGGTGTAAAATCTCCATGGTTAGTGCAAGGACTGGTTGTGGTATTTGCCAGTGTTGTTCTATGTCTAATCAAATCTCACTGACAACGGCACTTTATTGAATTTATTCATAGTTGGAGTCAGTGCTGTTGAAGAGGCAACAACCAAATGCCTCAAAGTTTTAGACCTTGAGTCAATCAAGATGCATTTTTGAGATAGCAGAAAGCTCCAGCCTATTTATTATAGGATCTTCACACTTGTGGTTCACACTTGAGTTCTTGCCCTATTCTACTTAAAAGAGATGCTTCTCTAGATCTGATGCTGCATCTTTAACCCTTCTTAAATAAATGCCTGTTAAACATAACCCTGTCCAGAAAACTTAACTCAGTGCCTGCTGGAGGGGTGGATGAACGGGACAATCTGCATCTCCAGCTTCTGAAGCCAGAATCTTGGCTGGCAGATCGTGTGACTGGCAGAGGTCTTAGAAACGATCTGAAAGAGGCAAGGAAAGTAATCAGAACTTTTCAGGCCAAACCTGAGTTGTAAAATGATATGAAGCAACACTTAAATTAACCAGTTAACCAAAGAAAGTCAACAAGTAAAAAAGCAATGCTTCAAATAATAGTAACGTATAAATCAGGTGGCTTTGGCTTTTTCCTGGAAGCAAACTGGACAGAGACAGAACCTAATTCTTCTCCTGGTGTGAGCCAGGAAGAATTCTGCTAACAGGAGCACTAGTGGGAGCCAGGTCAGACACATCACAGGTTTCCCAGTGCTCAAGATCAGGTTGACAGGCTGTCACCTGTAAGTCCTTCCTGTAAGCCCAAGTCAGGAGGTTTGGGAGCCAGGCTGAGGGTTACAGGGTGATACCAGTTAACATCCCCTTGAATAGCAGGGTGCTATGGGTCAGTGGTAAAATGGAAGGCTTAGCAATGGATCAAATTGTATCTGCCAAGTATATTTATCTTTCTGCCTGCTAAGTGTTAAAGAGTCCTGGTGACACTGATAAGGGAACTGTTACTTATATTTGCAAAGCCTAAATACATCAGGTCATGACCCCGATTGGATAAGTGGTAGCTAAACCCTTATGGCTCCCTAACAATGGAAAAAAATTACAGCGCTGGTAATTGGGCACCAGCTATGGGGGGAAATGGGAATGGCCAGAAGCACAAAGCCAGATTATGACTTTCTGACTCCTTGGCATGCTTTAGTGAGTATATGGACCATGCCACTTCAGTCTGATCTGCACAAAGGGTTTGTCTTTGAACAAGCCGAGACTGACAGCTTTTTTTCTGCCTCTGTGTGGGGTTAAAGTCTGGGACCTGGCACTCATGTCACTGGTGCATGACAAAAAGTGGAGAAGTAACACTTTAGAGACACAGTGGGCCTTCTGCTGCTTCTTTTGTTGCCTGGACAGGGCAGTGTTCTTCCGTGTCCCCAGATACAATAAAGGTGCTGGCCACTGCTTTGGTCAAGGATGGAGCTGGCATAACAGCACCGCAGTGGTGCAGAACTAATCTGTGCTGGGCCTTTCCTGTGTGATAAACCCACACCCAAGTAAACTAATCTGCAATGGGAAATCCCACACAAAAAAAAAACCTAAAAACCCCAAAACAAAACAAAACAAAAAAAACCCAAAAAAACACCCCCAAGTGCCCAGCATTTAGTGACGGCCTGAATTTTTTCACAGTCATTTGAAGGTTTCCTTTGGGGACCCCGGTCATTTGATGTGACAATTAGCAAGAGGACTTTTGTACTCCACCGAGATGAAACGGCCCTCTACAATAATTATTTTATGCCTTGAGCAGAAACAAAAAAAAAAAAAAGAAGCCCAGAGAGCAGATAACATTGTTACATCAAACAGCAAATGGGTTGTGCTTGTAACTAGTTATTTTCTTTTATTAACGCGAAGTGTTCCTTTTCCCATGAGAAAAAAAAAAAAACCTTGAAATTATAAGACAAAATTTCCCCATAGTGCCTTTAGTCTCCCCACATTTTTACCTTCATAACCCAGTCAGTTTGCTTGGACCCCAGAGAATTTTTTAACTCTCCTCATCTTTTAATCTCTGTATAAAACATTAGCAACCTGAAGGGGAAAAGTGTCAATACCACCTGCAAGCTCTTTTTTTTCTTTTGCCATCAGGGCCGACATGCTGGCAGATAAAGTACCATACTTAGGGTGCCTAAAAGCTCTCTTCAGCTTTTTTTCCTTCTCCAGCTATAATTTTGTCTAAGTAGAATTGTTCATCATTCTGAAGAGATGACCAAAGACTTTAGGAGTAGTGGATACAAGCAAAGACGTTTGACCAAAAAATTAATAAAAACAGATCTCCAAGCCTGTTTTTAGAAATTTGAACAAATAACCTCCTATTTTTTTCTTTACATTATTGAGAGATCTATACATGAAACTGGAGATTCCTTCACTGGGATTGCAGTTTCCTTTGCAGAAAACCAGATTAGGTATATCTTGACTTCCCTGGGATAGAATTAGAGGTATTCTCCTCCCTTCTGGACACATATGCTCACTGCACATTTTTAACTTGTCACCTACACTGTAAAAACCCCTAACTCAGCCAGCATGCTGCCATCAGCATTTAGTCCTAGCAAAAAAAGTAATTTTTAAAAGGCAGAATGGGTGGGACTGATCATGTTCTCACTTGGATAATCTGAGTACAAGGGATACTAGATTCAAGATTCATTTTTTTCCCCAAAAGACAGAGTGAATAATCTTACCAATTTCATTGGCAGCTACACTTGCACTTTCCATTTTCATTGCAAAAAAAATTTATTTATTTGTCCACTCCCAAGGAGTTACCTAAACTTACGTGCTATAGATTGCATTTCATAGCTCCACTCCTTTGCAACATGCAGAGGTTTATTTCATTAATGGTGAGGTTTTCTATAAATGTTTTACACCGGTATAAAAGATACCCAGTTCAAAGAAAGGTAATGGATTGTTTGTGTCATCTGGACCTGGGTGAAGAATTTGCACATTGTTGCTTTCTTCACCAAATTCTGTCTTGTTTTTGTGATTTTATTGCCTGTGTGATTAGATGGACAGCCAGTAAACTGTTCATAAGTTGTATTTTGCTGATAGTTGAGATCCATAATTTAAGATGGATTGCTAGAACCCCAGTAATACAGTGGAAAGGCTTAGAAGCATGTTCTTAGTGCAAGAACTCACATTTAGCAATGGAAAAATCACAGCCTGACCCATTTTCAGTATTTGCTTAAAATTCATATCTATTTCTGTGAAGGAGCACCCAGAGAGTGATCCAAAGGAACTGAAACACGGCTGATTTGGATTTATATCAACACACAAATAAATATTTCTGGAAACGTGCTGAGTGATGTGCTCAGGTCTTGTGCAGCTAAAAGTGATCCAGGCGACATTTACCTGAGTCCTGGCAAGCAGCAAGACGTGAGGAGCCCACACAAACCTGGGCAAAAGGTTGCAAAAGTGGACAAGAGGGTGCAGGAGAGCAGGGTTAAATCCCTGCAGGCTCACCCGCCCTGAGAGCAGCCACTGCACAAACCAAAAGCTGAATAAAAATGGTTCAGCAGCAGCTCAGAGCCAAGCTGCCCACACACACAGACACAGCACACCCACTGGGGAGCAAGGCAGAGCAGTCTGACAGGAGCTTGCCTGTGGATTCATTGCTTCTTTTTTTTTTGCCAAGGTTGGGATTAAATGCACGAGATGGTATTTCTTGTTTGGACTCAGAAGTTTGTTAGTTCTTGTCTATGTTACAGGCTCACAAACCTGAGTTCTACAGCACTTCACTCTAGCAAACTAAAAATGGAGCCCCATCTCTCTCTCTCTACAAGGCCTTTTAATGATAAACTGTCCAATTAAGAAATGGCACCTAAATTGTTTTTACTTTTAACCCAATGACCAACCACCCATGCCCCGCAATGAGGATGTTTTTATCCAATTACACAATACCATGAAGAAGAAGCTGAAGAACGACCAGCCCCACCCTAAAACCTCCATCTTACCTTATATATATTACTATATTCTAAAACCTTAAACTCTAAGTTTTCCACCATGTGATATTTCACACTTCTATTCAAACTCCACACCCACAATCCCAGTTCTGTCATTCCATTTTGGAAGCCTTCTCCACGGCCTCAGGTCAAATGCAGTGTTCTCTTGCCTGCCAGCACAGAAAGTCTAAAATTCTCAGTAACCAGGGCTCCAACACTTGCACATATCAGAGGAGTGAGCATCCATCCAGTTAGTGAGGGAATCTCTTTCTCCTCCTTGTGCAGTGGCCTCCACTCCTCAGGGAAGTGTAAAGAGCTGGAGATGTGAAAGCACCACAAGCTCATCTGCATTTTGACAGTCCCTGGTGCTGTTTGGGGTACTGTTCCCTGTACTAAACAGAAAAAAAAGTTACTTTTTCACCTCTGGGCTGCCAAGATCTAATTCCCACAGCCAGAGCTGTGGGGTTAGTATGAAAGAAGCACCACTTTTAATGCACCCAACCCTTTCTGCTCCTTTTGAGCATGAAAGTTCTCAGTGCCTGACTAAGAAGCCTGCAGTGGGTGAAAACATTTTGTCAGTGCTTTGTGGGAGAGCTGGGCACCAGAATTCCCAAACACCCAGCAAGAGCTGACCTGCTGCCATGGGGAAGAGGTGCAAATCCCAAATGGGAGTGCTGGGAGTAGCAGTGGTACTGCTCTGGTTTTAAACACAATTCTTATGAGCTTGTGGAAAGATAAGGACTCAGCACAGGCACAGGACTGAGGGTGGCAGAGAACAGCTATTACAGATGAGCTTCGGAGCAGTGCAGAGCATTGACTCCAAGAGGATTCACACTGCAGCTTATGTGTTTAACTGAGATAGCTATCTTTAAAAAACTCTTTTTGAGGCTTAGTTACATGGGGAAGCTGCACTGGTTTGACCTAGGATATAAATTTAATTGGTTTAGGGAAATCAGTGTGAACTCCTGTGGGAACATATTCATTTTAGCGTAAAAGAGCAGTGATTAGTTTGTCTTAAATTAGCTTAGCTTTAAATTAAATTAGAAGTGGTATTAATCTACTTACCTAATTATTTAACCAAGCTTTAATGATGTTGATTTAAAAACTGCCTGGAGTTAAACCAGTGCACTTTTGCTGTGGACACAAGACTTTTGACCTTGTTGTCTGAATTATGCAGTCTTCATCCCTGATTAAATTGATTCTGTAGCCACCTCCTAGAGTGGGTGTGAAGAGAAACCAACAGCTTATGTTCCCTCGAGTCTCTTAACAATAAGATCCAGCTACTTTTGGTTGACCTATGAAACAGATGCTCCAAAAACATGTTTGCAGTCTGCTCCAGGGGTGTACATGTACATGTGTTCTTTCTACTGCCAGGCACGGTGTGAAAAACATGCAGAGTTTAGGAAATGACAGAGCAAGTGGGTGGCAAGGAAGGATCACATCATCCTCCAAGGCAGTCTTCATTCCAGGATGGGAACAGCAGCTGTGGGATGTGCATCAAAGTCCTTACAGATTTTCAAACTGGGACATCATGACTGAGAATTTGGAGGAGCTTTAATGCAGGATGGCAGCCCTCTGAAATTCTCCTTGCCTTCCTCCTCCCCACCCTGAGCCTTCCAGGAGAGGAATGGTGGAAGGAGTCTCATGGCAGGCCTGTCCCAGCAGACTTCTTTGAGTTATTGTACATGTACAGAGGGCTACTCCGGGTCCCAAGGCAGATGCCACTGACATTCTTTCTCAGGCCTTGATGGTCCCTTTCCCTCAGAAAAATACACCTGCTCCTTCACCTGTTCATGTCTTAAATATCCAGGTAAGGATCTAAAGGAATATGAACAGAGCCCCAAACACGACAGAAATTCAAACAAAACAAAACAAAAAAAAAATCTCCAATGAAGGTGCAGCTGGGATTGGTCTAGTTCAAGTCTCTGATGCCAATTGTATTAATTGGGAGATTAAGATCCAAGATACTAAATACTGATATGACTCAATTACTCATGGGATAATGGAATGCCATTCAGCTCCTGGGCTATTTTGTTCCCTCCCCATGGGGTTGTCTTGTCTGCTCAGATCATGAACTCTTTGGGATGTGAGCTTGCCCCTGCTCCGCTGAGCACCTCATACAACAGTGCTCCTTTCACAGCCGCTCCCCTGGCAGTCCAGCAGGACTACCCTCACTATTGCCGTGGGGCAGTGGGAATTTTCCCATCCAGTTTCACTGGAATTAGATAAGGCTCATGGACCCTTTGAAACACATCACTCCAAATACTGGAGTGGAGCTGTGCTCCAGGATATGGTTTCATGGAATGTCAGAGGTCGGAAGCAGGAACAATCCCAGACATTGTTCCCGTTTCTAGCTCCTGACATTCCACAAAACAACCTTTTGGATGGCTTCTGTAAGCATCTTCTGGCAGAGGATGTAGGTGGGGTTAGACTGATGCCTCATCTCGTTTCAGGAGCAGCTCCCCAGCAAGGGAGCAAGGGCTGTACCCAGACCAGTGCCGGGCCTTCTCTGCCCTTGCTGTGTTATTTATTGCAGTTGCATTTCTAATTGTCACACGCGCCCTGCACGCGTTTAATCAGACAGAACAAAAGCTGGCTGTCAAACCAAACGTGGTTTGGAATGCCCTAAATATTGTCCAAGGCAGCTGCAGGTGTGAAATCTCCGGGGTTTTACACCAAGGGTTTGTGAAGGGTTGCGGTGTCAAGGAGATGACAGCATTTAATTACTGTGGGTTGTCAACCAGGGAGAGAGCAGAGGTAAAGCTGTGTCCCCAACTCTTCTCTCTACAGCCAAACAAATCCAAATGGATACTGGAGAACTTATTCCAGGTGTGATTCTGCATTACTGATCTCAAAACCGCCAAAAAATGCACCTGGCACCATCTAACCCCAAACGTAATTAAAATGTCTGGGTTAAAATATTTATTGTTGAAGCATGGCCTTTTCTCGGCATAAACTCTTTATGTGTAATATTATAAATTGGATGAATAGTTTTATTTTTAAATGGATATTTTTATCAAAGTATTTTCAATAATTCTTTTGTTTCTATTTCCACCTGTTCACATCATCATTTCTTACCACTGAGAATCTAAAACAAACTCTCTTCAAATTATCTCAGAAGGAGGCTCTTCCATGTAAATTTTGAGGTAAATATTGTGAAATTTGGCTGACAACTGAGCCAAGAGCAATCAAAGCAGTACATGAAAATTTTACTGTTACACTTTTTGCCTCAGCACTGCAAAGGATTGTCCATAGTTTTGCGCTGTGACAAAACTGGGAGAAAAGAAGATCATGATTGGTTGGAAATGGGAAAAACAAAGCATGCAGAATTTCAGGCCTGGTAAAGAGCAGCCTGTCTGCCATCAACGCTCTAGAACACAACCTGGAGTGATGGTAATTCACCACTGCATGGCCTTGAGCTGCAGGAGCTTTTTGGGCTCTAATTCAGATGCTAAGAGACCTAGGAAATGGAGAACAAATGGAAAATTTTACCTTCAAAATGCCACTGTACTGATAATCCTGCTCTGCAGAGTAGTAAAAGGTTACTCCATTATCTTCAAAATGCCACTGATGTACTGATGTACATGTACTGATAATCCTGCTCTGCAGAGTAGTAAAAGGTTACTCCATTAAGAGGACCACTTGCTTTGCTAAAACAGAATGTAAGATACTAATCAAACTAAAAATAGTTCAGAATATAATCTAAATAAGTTAATTCTAAATAATTCTAACTGGTTCAAAATGGTTATTGGTCTTTAAAATTTTCAGACATTTAGCTTGGTAATAATTTGTAAGATTTTGCTCTTGTGGTGTTTCCAAAGATGAAAGGCTAAGCTAAAATCAAAACAAGATTTTTTTGGTATTGCCAAAGGTGAAAGAAAACTCCCTAAGTGTTTTCCAGGCAGGTACTCACCATGGGTTAGGAAATTGGTGGTTCAAATGTCATGGGGAAATGGCATGTCAGTGCAAGTTCTTTAGTGATCAATAAAGTATTCTGCATTCAGGCTTCACAAAAAGGTTTCTGAGAACCTTCTCAGACTCCCCGTGGGACAATCCTTTGACATATTCATTGACACCTACTGGGGTAGTTGTCTTTTTAGTTTTGCCATAAGACAGCAATTTGCCACCTCATTATCAGCGTGATTGATGAGAACACCATCTGAAAATCTGTCACATGATGATTGTGGGCTTGACTGCCCCTCTAGATTGATCTTCTTAGAGTCATACACTGATGTGCATGACAAAATGTTTGCTGGGGAAAGATGCCAGTGACAGGTTTTTTGAAAGAAACTGCAGCTTCTGCAAAAGCAATTGACTCTTCTCTCCCTCCTCCCCAGCCCTCCAACTCTCTCTTTTTTCCCCCCTCTCTTTGATATTTGTGCTTAAAAAGTAGAACATTAGACAGCATTTGCTTTTAATAGAATTCCAGAGCTGACTCCATCCACTGGCAGATGTGGTGGCTTTGGCAGGAGTGTGTGAGGCCCTTGCAGACCCCTGAATGAAAAGTGCTTTGCAAATCAGTCAGAAGCAGTGCACAAATAGGAACCCTCAGTGAGAGCCCAAAACACCCCTTCACTGCAGTGCTGTTGAGATTTCGCCCTCTCTGGTGGCTTGTTGCACCTCCACACTCTCTCTGTCGCTTTTGGAGCTGTTGTTTGTATAACTGAACATCTCCCATTTTCGCTTGTTCCATTTGTCCCTCTCATTTCGAGCTGCTCGTTCTCATTTAAGACTGGAGTGAGACTTTACATTCAGTGAGAACCTGGGTAATAATCTTTAAAAAACCCAAATATTGTGGCCAACCTAGATTTGCAAGCACTTTTCTTGAAGTTTTACGGAGTATAAACTCCATTAGCAATACTTCATTGCTTTTGTTTTTCTGCATTTTTATTTCCTGACAAGAGTCTCACACTCCTTTCTGTCCATGGGCAGATTTCCATTCTTTCCTCTTCTTCCCTTTCATTCTGCTACAACTTTTCCAGCAGAGAAGATCACCACCACAACATTCAGTGACATAAAATTGGCAGCTGACAATCAGGATGACAAAGATGGAGATGTTAGGCTTGAAACCCCTGCAACTCCCACAACCCAGAACATTACCTTGAGATGCAAAATATGCTATTTTAATTTCTTCACAACTTCCACAGAACAACCCTAGAAAACTGAAATTGTTATATGATTTTTAAAAAATAGGCTTTCACCCCAGTTTTCAGCAAAGAGGCTTTTGCCTATTTGAGTAGTAGACATATTTTTATTGGCTAATATTTGGGAAAAAGATCTTGATCTGCAAGATATTCAGACCTGGTCCCTAGTGAGCAGTGCATGTATTTACTCCACTGTCCTGAAATGGCTGTTATACAAACATGTCCAAGTGTTCATATAAAGGTTTTTAAGCAAAGGTTGCCTTAAAAGTATTTAAAGACATTCTCATTAAATGATGATAGAAAAGCAGTCTTTTAAAGAACATCAGCTGAGGGCTTTGAGAGCTTTGCTCCACAACATAATTTTATAAGTAACAAATTTGCTGGTTAGTGTTCTTTGAATAGAGATAAAAAGTGCTACTTCTCACACCCTCTGCCTTTTGTCAAGTATTAAATGAGATTCTCTGGGGATGGAAATGTTACAAGACACACCCTAATACCTAAAAAGCATAAACTGCTCCTAGGTTGGATCAAACAGCTCCATGCAATGGATCCCACCAGCCCTGCAGAGCACAGAGAGGGGACTGGTTTGGGTGACTGGCTGTGTACTGGGAACTGCAGTGAGCAGACTGCAGTGGGGATTTGGAATTCAGTTAAATCCTAAAGGCAGAGAGCCCGGTCTTTCCCAGGGAAAAACCCTCAGCCACCACAGGTTGCTGCAGTGCCTGATTTCCACCAAACCAAAGATTCCCAAGGTCGGGCTGTGCTCCTGGGCACACTCGAGGGCTGGCAGTGCTGGTGGCTGTGCCCTGCTGTGCCACAGGGGGATTTTCCCTGTTCTGCATCACAGCAAAGAGCCCCCAGTGATGGGGGTGCTACCCTGGTTGGAGACAGGACCCAGTGTTCCCCCAGTGCCACTGGGGCTGAGGGGGCTGCCAGGGGGACAGAGGGAAGGCAGAGAGGTCGTCCCCAGCACAATGTGGACTGACTCCAGGCAATTAAAAGGAAAACGAAAGAAATATCTGGCTGAATGCCAAAGCGCGCCTTTTTCTTTTTCCTTTTCTTTTTTCTTTTTTCTTTTTTTTTTTTCTTCCTTCTTCGCTGCCAACAGTCCATGAAAATGGGAAGGTATGTGAGGAATTCCTGCACTTTATATTCCAGCTCCCAGCCATTGTGTTTTGGCTGTGGCAGAGCAGCACTGCTATTCTCCCATGCAGCCCTGGAAGAGGCAGGCACCTTGTCCCACAAGACTGATGATGGGGCTGGGGCTGAGTGAGCAGCACCCAGGGTTTGTCAATGCAGGCCCGAGGAATCTGCTGATCAGATAGGGAAACAAGAGCTCTGCCTTCTGCAGCGAGCCACCTTTTGGGGAGATCTCTTTTGTTGCCTCTCTTTGATCTGCAGGAAAATAAACAGCCTTTGCTTGGTCATTCTGCTGGCAGCAGTGGGAGGTCGGCAGTAGCAGATCGATATTGTGGCATCTTAAAGAGCTCTTGGAGTTGTCCTACTTTTGCTCTACTCCTTGGGTTACACTAAAAAAAAACATGTTCTTTGGCTTTTGTTGTACAAAAAATTCTCTCCCCGCTGAAGCATGAAAGGTAGTGAAAATCTTGCAGATGGTAACAGGGATTGTGATTCGGGATTGTGATTCAGTGATGGAGCACTTTCTAATCATCTCCAAATTCATTAACTGAGTCTAGCAAACATCCTGATGTGGGAGATTAATATCAGCAGCGTGCACCTGCCAAAAAATAATGGCTCCAGAGCTGGAAAGGAAAATGAGAGCCCTCATCATAAGAGAGAGCTCTGGAGAGGCACCAAACCTGCTCTTCACAGGTGCCCTTATTCCTGCACTGAAGAGATTCTTAAGGTCCCTTTCTGGCCAAAACATTCTGTAATTAATTCTATGATCAAAAAAGACACTGAATGCTTATGATTTCTTCTGCATTAGGAAAAAAATCATGTGCCATTCTCAATTTCAAAATCACTTCCTCCTGTGCGTGAAATGTGTTTGAATAAGCTCTCAGACCTTGAAAGTTGGACTTCTGTATTCAGGAAGTGAGGCCTGGTGAAAATAACTCTGAATCTTAGCAAATGTTTTTTGAATCTTACAGGTGGTTGTTGAAACAGGTACTGAACTCTCTGCAGATTTGCCTTTTCAATAGAAAGGTTTTCAGTGTCTCAGGAAAACATGCTGGCTAAAGTGAAAACAACAAGCACGTGAATAGTATGCTCAAAATTACACTGTCTGAAATGGAAAGTAACGCTATCTACAATTTTATTTTGCCCATGTGTTCTAGAATACAACACAAAATCAATATTTGAGAAAAACAGCCTGCTTCATTTGAAGAAAACGTAGTGGTAAAATAACAAAAATTTGTGGAATTTCAATTTCCTTCCTCAGTCTTTTTTAGAATTCTTATTTTCAGTAAACTTTTCTGAGCAGCTCTATTAAAATAACAGCAGCTCTCCCCTTGTGTCTCTTTGCACATTCAAATACACAGGCATGTAGATCCCCTTCATAATTTTGTGGTGTTTCTGTTGAAACCAAAAGACTTTTGAATCCAGAAGTATGGAGAGGATGCACACACACCCTGTTTCAGGGGATTTCTTGGTGAATATCTTCCTCCAGGTCCTCCTGTAGTTCGACACAAGGCTCCTTGAGCAGATCTGTGATTTAATGACCAGCAGCTGCAGCTGGAGGGATTTCTGGCCCAGTTTTGGTTGCATGCATTCAGAGAGCCACTCCAAACTTGTTTTATGTCACATTACACAGCAACAGAGCACAGAAAGCCAAGTACTTCTCCTTCTGAGCATGGGCAGTCGAGAGGAAATAAGAATCAGAATTAATAACAAGGAAATAGCAACTAACAAGGAATGACAACGCTGCAGGCAGCGATGATGCCTTTAAATCATGCAGCAAATTTGATTTGGGGCACATAAATGATTTATCTTGTTGATGTAATTGATCACAGACTTTCCACTCCTCCAGCTCCCTTTCACCAAGGGCTCCTTGCATGGAGAATGTTCTCCAGAAAGACAGACATGGCCAGAGTGCCCCAGAGACATGACGGACCCTGCCCTGCTTCCAGAACTGCTCCAAGGAATGTGTGGATTCATGGGCAGAAGGTGAGGCTCCATTCACCTTCCCTCAGGTGCCTACAGTAAACTTTCATACAGCTGAATCCATGTTTTTGGAGGATTAAGGAAAAACAGGCACGTTAGTGTCAGCATTTCTCTTACTTCCAGCTTCAATCACTAATTTCAGAATTCTATTTAATCACAAACTCTATTTATTTCTCTCTAGGAAAAGCAAAGATGGTGACTCTGGAGCTGAAGCATGTGAAGCTGGGAGGCAGGAGGCCTCAGACAGCACCAGAGTGTGTCAGATACCACACTCCATCATATGTTTGCCATGGATGCAAACTGTGTCTGAAACCAGGACTGGATGGATCAGCTTTGGGCTTGTATCATCATCAATGAAGACATAAGTTAGGCCTCCATCTAAGCATTTTTTTTTTTTCCTACGTGGAAAAAATTAAAAAAAAAAATAGAATATACTTTCAAATGCTCATTTTTGGGGCTTTTTTTTTTTCCTGTTGATGCCATCTTTGTCTGGCTTGTCAGTTTTCTAAATATGTGATCACACCAGAATGTCTTTTTCTTGACAAAATAAATAAATAAATAAATACATATAGAATATACTTTCAAATGTTCATTTTTGGGGCTTTTTTCTTTTTCTTTTGATGCCATCTCAGTCTGGTTTTTGTCAGTTTTCTAAATATGTGATCACACCAGAATGTCTTTTTCTTGACTAATTTATCTAAATAATAATCTACATACCAACAGCTGCAAAGAGATTAAAGCAAATGCAAACAGAAATCACCCTTAAATCACTGTTTGATATGACCAGCATTTTTACTAATCAGGCACTACAAGAAGTATATTTTGCTCCCTTCTCCTCTGAGAGTAAATAAACATCACAGTATCTTTAGGCCAAGCTTTTCACACTCCCTTTTTTTTTGCAATTTTTTGAAACTTTTGCATCTTTTTTTCTGTGGATGAGCAAAGAGACGAGCTGATACTTTCAGTTTTTAGTGTGCCCCAGAGTTTAATAGTTAAAAGCCCTGGTTCTGGTGTCCTTTCCAGGCATGTCCTGCCATCTCAAGGTCCTGCCTGAGCACTGCTAATGGTGGGCTGATAAAAAGGTGATTTGTCACTTGCTGTGGGTAGACACACCCTGCCTCCTCATAGTGACAATTTACCATGGCAGTGCTGATGTAATTCAAATAAATACAGCCTGGAGGATGCACGGGATTCAGATTCTAATTCAGGCCAGAGCCTCTGGTTTCACACCTCGAAGCCTGCCTGCGTGCCATATGCCATGTGAATTTGAGTTCATTTCTGCAGGGTTAAATGCAGGATGAACATGATGCGTGTCAGTTCACAGAATGTAGGGAGCTGTACAACAGGTCCCCTTGAAATATTCCAGGGAGATGGGCAGCAACAACCCCACTGAAGGCTGGTGGAGCATGCACGCAGGCACAGACCCTCATTTACATTCCCTTATTTATGCCTATTTTTATGTGCAATCGTGCATATTTACATACATTTTGTAACCTCCCAAAACCCACTCTTTCTAAAAGCTGAATCACACATGCACAGATGGAGAGCTGCAGCAAACTGTACTGGACAATAAATGGAATTTATTGTGGAAGAAATTGGTTCTCCAGCACACACAGAGTCCCTCTCACCTGGATACAGAAAAACACATAAACGAGGATGTCTCCTGTCCTCCTGAACCTCCAGCCCAGTGAGCAGCAGTTCCCTCAATAGCAGGCACCAAAATATGAGTTACCCAGTGCTGTGCTATTGGCAAGATTAATTTATCAAAGGTGTTCAGAAGCTGCAGTAAATAAAGGACAAACCCACATCAAAGACAGGTCTAGGTTGCTTTCCTAAAGGCACTTTACAAAACAAGAAAAGATTATGGAGCAGTTGAGGATTAAGGGCTATCAAGTCCACTTTAATTTGTCAGGTAAAAAAATGTTTTGTTGTTAAAATACCAGAGTGGATGTCTGATTTGATAAGTATGTTCAAAGAATATTTATTTTAAATGATGTGGGAAGATTATTGATGAAAAATAGAAGATTTGCCTTCAATTTCAAATTGAGACCAGTCAAATTACAGAGTGTTTAAAGTGAAGCAAAAGGAATTTGCAAATGTTCCTACTTGGATCTTTAGCAATAAACCCAGCAGGTGCTGACCTCTGCAGCAACGAGACCCTTTAATTCACTTTAATTAAAGTGATCGTGATTAAAGAAACTTCATTTCTAAAGTCAGACCTGGAATGCCTGGATTTGGATTACCAGATCTTCACTTCTGCATTTACATTCAGTGGGATTATATAGATTATACTCGTTTTGAGGATTATCAGTCTTGATTGTCTGAATGCAGACAGCAATGCCTTGCAGAAGCCCCACTTGTTCCCTGGCAAGATTTACTGGTCAGAATGTATCAATGGCAAGAGAACACTTGCTAACTTTCTTCTAAAACATGTAATTTTAAGAAAATGCATTTCCACAGTTCCAGCAAGGTGGAAATATATTTATTTTCTATTGGTATGTTCTTAAAAAGTCAGTAATTCATATTTATACATCCTAAGTAATTTCTGTATGTTTAGGTTTGTATGAATCAATTTTGACTCCTAGGAGTTTTATGCAATTATACTGGAATTATTGTACTGCATTTTGGATTGGATTTCTGGGTTCTAAGTCCTCAATCCATCAGGTTTGGGTTGGATACTGAAAACCTCAGGATAAAATCTGCTTCAATATATGATATATATTATATATATCATAATATATGATGCACCAAATGAAGTCAGGACTTGCTCTGAATTCAGGATTTGTTGAAACCTTGACAAAGACTTTTGAGGAGCAGGACTGCAAAGAACTAATGGACTGGCTGGATCACAAAGCTGTGCACAGCATGGAACAGATGCTGGATAGTACCATGGAATTATGGAGTGTCCTTCCAAAGTTTCTCCCTGGTTTTCAGCCACCTCTGCACTCAGAGGCTGTGACAACTTCACTGATTGCACATCACACCTTGTCACTGATCAAACAGTTATAAAGGGAAAGTCCTGATGGCAAACTGACTCTGAAAATCTAGAGCTGGCTTTTGGTTACGTGACATGCAACAACATTTCCCCCCCAGCTCACATTCTGCAGATTTCTTTTTGCCCAGTGATTGTTAACAAATTATCTCGCTGGACTTTCAGAGCTACGTCTGCCCTTCCTTTTTTTCCAATTTCCTTCATTAGCTTTATTAGACCAATAGTTGTGTATACTGAACACCCAGAAATATTAGCATTTAATCAGAAGATCAAGGACTGGCTCTTTCTTCCTATCCTTGTTTCCAGGAATTATAGGATGATTTTCCCCACTGATTCCTAGCCTTGCTATTTTTCCAATGAACATTGCTTCACTGCTCCCCCTTCCTCAGGACAAAATGCCCAAGAATTAATCTTGTGTTTGCTAAATAATGCTGAATTAGGACAGTTTACATCTAGGTTACAGGATTCAAAATAGTTTTCTCTTTTTTTCTGTCCTACCCTTTGTTTAGCCTCTTTGATTTATTATTGGAGGCTTCTTTTTGATCTGGCTTTACCTTGTCAGTCCTTCGTGTCCCACCCACAGACTTTTTATTTCTTTTTCATCTAGTGATGCTGGCAAAGAACTTTTAAAAAAAAAGACAGAGGGAGGGATTTGGGATTGTCATATAAAACCTGTGTTACTCACTTTTCAATATCTCATTGAACTTCTCACAGCTTTGATATTTTAAGTAGGCATCACAACAAAGGGAAACAGAAGTGACTGGAAAGGTAATGCAGAGTATGAGGCTTGTTAATGGCCCTGAAAGTCCCAAGAAAAACCTGCTGAAAGAAGGATCCTTTCCCATGAGTACTATTTAATTTCTCTGAGAGGGTTTTCCTAGTGTATCAAAACTCTAAAGAGCACATTTAGGCAATGCAACTGCTGTCTTAGCCTATGCTGTGTGCACAGTGACATTCACTTTCATTTTACAAATCCTTTTGTCAAAAACCCCATGGTAGAGAGATTTCTGGAGAATCTGACTCTGCTTTAGCCCTGCTGCTAACATACTTGGGAAACATAGAAAATTGGAATAGAAAACTGTTTCCTACAAGGGCAGAGAAAGACCAAATAAATGACATGAAAATTTTACTAAATAATTCCTTTTATGAGTTGTAAGTAATGACCCCAACACTTCAAACTGTTCAATGTGTGAGTATGAAGCAGGTCAAACATTTATTTAGAATAATTTTAACAGACAAGATATGTGAGTCTAACAGGCAGAAGATAAATGCTCCAGAACTTATCATGTCAATTTAAAGCCCTTGCTGCTGGATTTCTTCAGCAAAAAAGAAAAAAAAAAAAAGAAAAAAAAAAAAAGAAACTTCAGGTTGACCCACAAGCAGTTAATCACCCCAGGGATGCAGTAAAAATGTGAAACCCTGTGGTTTATTTTTCCCTTGTGCCACCTGTGGGCTCTGCCAGCAATGACCACAATGCACAGAGACACTGAACACCTTTAACCCACTGGAATCAGTAGGAATGGAAGTTTTAGGAAAGGAGTATTTCCTAAAGGATCAATCCTTGATCCTTACAATCCAAACCATGCTGATGTTTGCACATGTAAAATTCTATAAAAACTTTATGTGACATCCCTTCTTTCTTGAAAAAGCAACGAAAAAAGTCAATTATTCTCAAGTTCTTTCCAATTATTTTCAGTTTCTGGTTGTCTTATTCCTCAGTAAAATAATGCTGATTGCATTGCACCACAGAGGACTTTATCCATTTCCAAACTAAGCAATTATTGAAAGAATGCAAATTGAACATTTCCACTCATAGTAGATTTTCAGAAAACATTGATCATCCTCAAACTGAGCCTTGACTTTCCCCACTGAGGCAAACTCCCATCTCCCTTCGTGTGACTTGCTCTGGAAATTACACATTTCAACAATTGCCTGCATCTCCTCATTTTGTGATCTCTCACATTAAAGGCCCTTTTCAAACCTGACCTGCACACTGAGATGCTTCAGTCAGAGCTGAGTTAAAGCCCTGCTTTAGCTTTGCAGGCCCTGCCTGGTTCTCATGGCCAGGGTGCAGAAAAGGGCAATAACTGGGGGTTTGCAGTGGGAACTGAGAGCTGAGCCCTGCTCTGAGAGCTGCATCCCTGGAGCACCTGGCTCTGCTCAGGCTGACAAACAGCCCTGCTGATGCCTCAGGTTTGGTCTAAAAAACAGTCCCCAGAAAAAAAATTTTTCTAAATTATTCCTTCATTTGGAAATCCCAAGGTCGGGTAATATCATCAAATCTGAGAAATCCAAAGTTTGATAGCAAAATTTATATTAACCTTAGAGTTGACATTTCTTTAGAATTTATTTTCTGTTGTAAATTGTCATTCTGACAGGACTTATTTACTGTTTCTAGGATGGACTGGCAGCATCTTTGAAGCTGTTTTTCTCGATAAAATCAGTGCTGGACACACCAGAAATTAGCATTCTGGTGGCTGCAGTTTAAGTATTAGAATCTGAAACAAACTACTGACAGACAAGATCAATTAGAAAGTTGTTTATTTGTCTTTGAGACATAACATTGAAGCTCCTCCACTAAAGTGTGCTGTAAAACACAAGAAGTGAAATTCAGGCAGAGTCAAGAAAAGAGGAAGAAGCCAGAGTAGAACTTTGAAAATTTTTGCTGGTATTATGCAGATTTTTTTCCATGAATTTTTGTTGTTGTTGATATGAAGAATCCAGAATTTCCATCTTCAAAACAAATTTGTCTTCACTAAATTTATTTTTAATTAAAAAAACTCAAAACATGCCAATTATTTTTTTAATTTGTAAATTCAGACACTGTGTTCTGGTGGACAAAGAGGATTTTACTTTTCTTTATAACAGACACAGTCCCACTTTTTTTCCTGATGATTGCTTTCTAACTATCACAGAAGTAGTTTTTGGTTTTTTTTTTTTATGTTCAATGCAGTTTATGTGAGGGAGGTGTCCAAGGAAGGACTGGATGTGGCTTATGGTCTGGTTGACAAGGTGGGGATCAGCCAAAGGCTGGAGTCCATGATCTCAGAGGTCTTTTCCAATCTAATTGATTCTGTGGTTCCTAATTGATTCCGTGATAGCTGCCAGAAAAGAAAATTTAATTTGTACAAAACAGCAGACTAAGATCCAAGTCAAAGCTTTGCCCCACTCTGTTGGAATCTCCACTGACTTCCTGATAAGTGGACTGACTTCCTGTCCTCATCTTACTTTACAGTAATGAATAAACTGTAAATGTTTGCTGGCTTTGAAGAAACCAAGTCGTTGTGAAGCACCACTTTCACAAAGGGTGCTCAAATGCCAGTTTGCTATGGTGGATCCCTGTCTGTGTGCATCCATTATTCCCACATTTCACTGCATTCAGTTTGCAAGTTATTTATGATACCTCCATCAAGAATTTGATACTTGGTGTCTGTAAATGAACTCTTAAAAAATGGTTATATGTCAAATCCTTACCTGTCCGTCTGAGGATCATTTTGTGTGTATGTAATAGAAAATATTTAGGGCTGTTGATTTGAAACTCAACCATCCAGCAGTATTTAATAATAATTTTCTGCTCCTTTAGGTACTCCTGTCCCATTTAAATGCAACTGTGGGTAGTAAACTTGAGCTTTACCGAATTCAACTCAGCTAGGAAGTAAACATTTCCTGATTGTTTAGCTGTTGTTTTTAAGAACACCGGAAGGATTTCTCCGAGCTGCCTCCGAAACGCTCAGCACTGATGCTTTTTTTTTTTTTTCCCACTGCCAGATTCCTAAACACCTACAGAAGGGCATTCGTGCTCCTGATGGAAGGCAAACAGGGCTGCATTAAACACGGAACGCAGCAGTGTCCAGGCAGAGCCCTGTGGCCGCCCCAGCCGGAGCAGTGCAGAGGGGACCAGGATGGCTCCTCCAGGAGCTCTCTCTGCTGCAGGCTCTGCTGCCCCTGCCAGGGAGCTGCTCCAGCCCGCCTGACACAATTGTTTGTTGCCAAATAAGATATTTCAGCCCTGTGGTGGCTGAAAGCACTAATTAGTGATCGTTTAAAGTACTTAGGTAATGTTAACTTCAGGGATGCTCTTGAGTCTGACCCCTGCTCATTCCTTTGCTTTTTTGGAGCTTTGAAGACAATTGATTTTTGAAGACTGCAGGCTTCCCTGAAAATCAGGGACTAACAAGAGGGGGGACCTAATCTTGATTCAACCATTCATGCCATCCTTTAAAGACATGTTTACTTTTTTTTTTCTTCTGGATGTCAATGAATAGATTTTAAAGTCAGGGAATTAACCCAATGTGAAAGAGTTTAGAGCACAATTGTGTGTGGGCAGAAAAATACTAATTATAAATAATCAGGGTCAAAAAAAAAAAAAAAGAAGAAGAAGAAAAAGTGAGTGCACCTTAAATAGTTGATGGGAACAGGTTAAAAAAAGGCAGGGGAAAGGTTTTCAAACCTAGTTTGAAAGCTGTGTGTAGAGTTATATGGGGGAGAATGTCAGTCAGAACAATTGATAGGAAAGGTAACTTGGAGCTGACTTTTGCACAAGTTGGGTCAAACACAAGATGCATTTTCACTTCATAAAAACAAAGAAATGCTCTAAGAAAGACTCTAATTTATACTGGCTAAAACAGAAGGGTCAGTGGTAGCCATAAAGATATCTGGAGAACATTATGGTGAAGGAGCTACTCCTTGGCATCTTTTGGCAACACCCCCTTGGAATCTTTATTCCCAGTTGTTGTATAGATTGTTGTCTTTACAGAATTTTGGTGACCATCTCCCCTATAAATGTACCTGCAGCAGTGCAGCTCAGCTTGGGTTAACAGCAGCAGCATCACCACATGTACCACATATTTATTAGGTCTGCTCCTTCTCAGGGCTGGCTTAGATGATCTGGCCCAGCCACAACCAGGATCCCCATGAAATTCCATGAAAAACGACCCTACTCCAAACTTACTGAGTTCCATTACAGAGAATTCCCTGTTAAAAACTGTGCAATTTAGGATTAATCGCTGAACAGCTGGTGGGACAAAATTATGCTTTGCACAAATTGAAGGGGATTCTCAAAGATTTTTCTTGAAGGCTGAGTGCAGGAGACACAGGGCATCACCAAAAAAAGGGTGGCCATGAAATATCCTCGAGGAAGAGCTGCAAGGTGAGATAGGAAGGGATCCTTCTGAAAAGATCCTGATGGTGTTTGGGAATGAGAGGTGAAAATACAGAAGCCTGTCCATTTTCCAAGGGTCTGGTCACAAGAAATGGTTCAACCCCTCCACCATGACTGGCCTTTTTTATGTATGGAAGGAAATTGAAGGGCATTCTCCTGGGAATGTGCCACCCCTAGGATTGTTCGAGGCCAGGCTGGATGAAGATCTGGTTTAGTGGAAGGTGTCCCTACCTGTGTGAAGGGGAGTGGAACTGGTTGAACTTTAATGTCCCTTCCAACCCAAACCACTTAATGATTCCATCATTCCATGAAACATGTAGACAAGCCAACAATTTCTTCCCATCCAGCAAAATTTAGCTGATACTGAGTTTCTGCTGTCATGCTTTGGGGACTGAGATTTCAGAAAATGAAGCTGTACTTAGGTCAATTTTCAAGAAAAAAAATTCCAATGCTTCACTGTCAAGAAGCAACAGCATTTTTATCTCATATATTTAAACAACATTTTTCTATTTTAACAGCATTTTTATCTCACGTATATTTAAACGTTATCAGGATGTCAGAACAATGAAGAAAAACTGAAATTTGGTAATAGTTTTCTTTTAACATTTAGAACCAGTTCTTAAACAGCTTATTTCCTTTTAATTTCAGAGGATTTTTTTTCTGCCAAATAAAGGATTCTCTCCTTGTGGAGAAGTCAGCAGAGTAACACTTGAAAGAAAAATTTACACACTCTAAATCAAACAAATATGTGGGTATATATTGATATCAATAAAATAATCACTACTGTTTGTATCAGGTAAGTGTGGCAGGAAAATAGAAACGTTGAACTTTCAGCTATAAAATGTAATTCAAATGTTTTTTTGTGCAGCATGCCACTGTTTCATTCACATGTATGTTTGACAACAGGTTTGAATGCTCTTTCTCCTTTTCATCACTGGTGTGGCTTTGGTTTCTCCAAAAGTTTATACTTCTTCATTTTAAATAGAAGAGAGGGATGTGTTAAATTTCCTTTCTCTGAGTACAACATGTACTGCTAGGCTAAAATAAAGGTGGAGAGGTATTTTGATAAAAAGCTGCCTTTGGGTAAACAGGGCTGCTGCTGTGGAAGGAGGCTGGCACCTGGGGGAAGATAAATGGCAAACAGCTGGAATACACCTATGAGCCTGCAAATCTCAAGGACTCAAGGAGCTCAAGGGCTGGATTCCTCCAATATCACAGAGTGAAACGCACAGAGTCTCTGCCAATTGCTACGCAATTTTCTAAACTTTATCTGATGAAGAACTGTAGAATTTAAAATAAAAATTAAACATGAAAAGTTACTGAGATTAAACTGGGAAAGAAAGTCACCTACGGCTAAGTTTGGATGTTGGAAAGGATTCAGATATGTCTTTAAATACTCCAATGGTTATTTACAATAGGATTAATTTAATTCACATTGTAGAATACCTATTATGTTTCTTTAGTTTATGCCTAAGCAGCTGTCCAATTAAAGGGAATTGATCTTCTACAAAGCTTGTATCTGAGCATAGCACTGCCCACTGTGCAATAACCCCTTTGTACTTGAGAGAGAATATGCCATGCATTTCTGACCTGGAGAGATCTGGGAGCTTTTTTCACCGTTTTTATTAATCCTTCCATTCCTTAATAAATTATCTTATCAATCCACCGTAACCCAGCATTCCCTCACAGTCCTGCAGGTCAAGAAAAGGGTTAAAAATTCTCTGTCTTGATCTCTGCTGAAAATGGTGCACAGGAATGAAATGGTTGCCAATTTGTTTGCAATGCATTCTGACTGTACGGGAGTTCTTTTCTGCCTGACAGGCAGGTGAGATCAAAGTGGTGCAGGACAAAAGGGGCTCAGCAGTGATTTGTCAGGGGACGAAAGGCAGTCCTGTCTGGGAAAGTGGCTGTAGCCCAGAACGAGCCTTCAGATCACTAACAGACTAAAGAAATCATGGCATGAGAAAAAGTACAGCAAAAAAGGTTCAAAGGTCAGTTTTATTTGGTTTGGATTATTGGTGCCTCCTTTCAAACCAAAGAGCAAGAAGGGGAAAAAAGAACAGGCTAATAACCTTTGTTATTGTCCAGGAAAAAAACTCTTTTGTACACATTGCTCGGGGATTGTCTGTAATTAAAATGCTGTTGTTAGATCCAGGACCTGATTCTGCAAAAGTTTTACTCATGTGAGTAATTCTCCATTGCATGAATAGTCTGGTGGGGCTGCTCACGTGAATAAAGATTACTTCCATGACAAAGAGTTTGCAAGTTCAGGCATTGCACACGGGTAGAGGCTGCAGGTGTGCCTGTGTGTGTGTGTCTGTGTTTGTGTGTCTGCTCAGAGGTGGGTGTCCTCTCTGGGTAAAGAATAGATTTTAATGAGTGACCTGAAAAAAAAAAAATACATTTGAAACCTCAAAATTTCAGACAAAAGCAAATAATTCTTTATAACTGTTTGCATTCTCCTTCAGTAAAATTTGGGTGATTATAAAACCCACTGTTCTCTCTCAGTCCAGATGTTTGTCTGACAATAACTTCACTGATTTATCTCAGAGGAGCCCTGTGAACCAAAATTATCCAAAGAAATATCTCAGAAAAGTAGTCCAAGATTCACTACTGAAGTCTGATGCAGGTATCAGTTTTTAAGGAGCGATGTTGCACTCAGATGTGGCTGGAGCACAACCCCAGGATCAGCGTTAATAAACGAATGGACAAGGTGCTCCTGAGACACACAGGTGATGGTGCCCTGCACTTCAAGTGAGTGATCTGACTTCTTCACATTCCAATTTACCCTTTTTCATACAATAAAATATCAGAATGGGGCAGGAGGGGAAAATGTTCCTGGAATAGGAACCTCAACCACTCATCTGAGTTAGCGGTTAAGTGTTAAAATCAGAGGACAAGTGATATCAGAAAAGAAAAGAAAAGAAAAAGAAATAAACTTTCATGGAAACCTGAAAGTTTCCATGGACCCTGTTTTCTTTTTTTTTTTTTTTTAATTTTTTGAGGTGGTCCATTAAGGCCAAGGAGATTACCAAGGAGAGATTCACAGCAACAAACACCCTTCCGAGAAAGCAGCGTTCAAACATAAAGACACAAAACAACACAAATAAGTGCTGACTCTGCCTCCTGTAACTCACTAAAGAATGGATTCTGACAGATGCATCAATTCTTTTTAAGTGAGCCACAGGAAAAACTCTGCTCTGTACATACCTGCCAAAAAAAAGGTCTTAGTAAAGCTCTCTAAGATGCCACATACATAGGATGCAACTCATCTATCCTGGGAGTCTCTGGTTTATTTTTTTCTTTCAGAAAAAAAATCAACTTTACTTACCAGTCAGCCATCCCAGCTGGAGGAGAGAAAGCAGATTTTATATTTTTATTTATTTTCAGGAGAGAAAAACGCCTGAAAGAAAACAGTGAACAGGATTCAGATGTGGCAATGAGGTTTAGATCCTAGTTTTGCTGACCTGACTTTACGAGCTTATGTCACTCAATTGCAAGGAAAGAGAGACTGCTGCAAAAGAAGTGCTGGGAAAGACATCCATTGCAAATTCAGTGGTGGCTTCCAGCACATGGAGGATGCTGGCAGTGCAAAGATTCCCCAGAGCTGACCCTTGTGTGCACACCTGGGCTTCACCTGCAAGGTGGGGTCTGAGCACAGGTACCTGAGTCACAGCACCCAGCCACCTCCAGGGAAAGAAACACTCTGACCTCTTCTGTCGACCATCACACCACGTCCCTTTGCCTCCAAAAAGCCCTGTTCAGTGGGAAAATATTCTGCTGGGCTAAAAATCACTAATTTTAACCAGAGGCTGCAAGTAGAGAGGGGCTGGGTAGAGCCCTTCCCCTGTGACTTGGTAGCACCAGCTTTGTCACAGGCAGCCCTCAGTCCATTTCTGCGTTGTCACCTCTCACAGCTTGCATCTGCACCTTCCTTCTGAGGTATTCCAGGCACGTTTTATTTATTTTGGATCATTTTGCTAATTTGGGTCACCGCTTCTATGATATTTTTCTGAGGACAGGAGAAATTGTAGAAGACTGTCTCAGATGAGAAAGTGCACTGAGATAACACACTATTCAATTATTGAAACTCCCTCTTTATATTACAGGTGAAAAATATACCTTCAGTTCTAGCAGCTCAGGCAGCCAAATTGGGTTGAAACAAGAGACCCAAATTGTCTTATCTACCCCATACTTTCTTAGATGAACTGCCTTAGGTACAGGATATCTAGAACATGGTATTAATCAGTTGATTAGTACCCTAATTAATGGAACTGCTATGAAAAAAAAATGTGTTAAGTGCTGCAGAAGAGCACCAGAGGAACTGAGGGCACACCTGCTAACGTGGGGTAACCAGTGGCAGAACAAGACTGATGAATTCCTCCCTGTTGGCTTGGTTTGTTTTGAGGATTTAAGTGGTAGGACTTCTGCTTTCACAAAATAGGGGGAAAAAAAGATGAAGACAGGAAATATGTGGGTTTTTTTTTCTCAGCAGTTTATTTCCTCTACAGAGTTCCAGGTCTAGCAAGAGAGGTTTTTAATCCCCCTGTGAGATGAAATGCCGATTTTGGGAAGGGTCTGTATCAAGTGGAGGCCACTTTTCTGCTGGCTTGGCTAAGCCCCAGAGCCTGATCCCACATTCTCCTTGACTGCAGACCTTCTGGAGGGGAGCAAAACAACACTGATTCCATCCCAAGCCTCTCCAGGTGTGCCCTGAGTGCCTCCCACCAGCACACAGAGGTGGAACAGAAAGGTCGTGGCCACTGTGTGAAACTCAGTAACCAGAGAGGCCTTAGGGGCTTGGGGCTAGAGACAAACTCACATATTTGTACCCCCAGGAGTTATTCATGGCTCCATTTTATGTCCCACCCAGGCTCTGAAAGATAAATGCAGGGAGTACAAAAGGGAAATATCCTTTCAGCTTGTCCCTCTTTGCACCTTTCCCTCTCACCATTACTCTGTGGCATCCTGGTTTGTGTGGTGCAGGAACACATCCGGGATCATTCCCCTGTGGGAAAAGAGGAATTCTGCTGAAATTCATCTAAGGTACTAACTTGGTGTTTCTGTTGTTATCTACATCAGCTTTTTTTTAGATTTTAAAATCTCATAATCTTTCCTTGCCTGTATTTCTCCTGATTCCTTGGTCCCATTCCTCATCCCTGGAGACAGAAGGAACTTTAAGGCACTTTGCATCATAGCCTTCTGAGGACAACACATAACCATGGATGGGATTTTGGGGAAAACCCCAGGCATATGATGCAAACCTTGATCTGATCTTCCCAGAAGAGTTGAAATGCAACAGCTGCTGATCTTCAGAGTGGAGTGGATCATTCCTGGCACCAGTGTTCCCTCCCCCAGGGACAAATGCATGTAGCATTTTCCTAAGGCAGCCACTTCCAGGTTTTATCCCTGGTGCTTGGGCACAGACCTAGGCCTGACCCCTCTGCCTGTCATCTGATTTTGCAAAGTGTTGATCCAGCCACAGCTTGGAGAGAGATCTTTTATCTTCGGGTAACCCAATTCCCAAAGATTTGCAGGGCTGAGTAAGATCATAACAAGCCCCTGATTGTGAAAGCAACGGGGGAATAAATTCTAAAAGTAGTAGGGTATTTATCTGAACAGCAGGTACTTCAGGCACAAAGTGCAATTTCAACGTGGATATGGACCAGATATTTCTCCCAGGTACACCAGGCTCCTGTGTAAATCTTTGATTTCAAAAACACGTGCTGTGTTACCAAAAACAGGGAGCAAAGTTTTTCCTGGCTGTTAAGTTTTTCAGGCTATTAAGTAAGGATTGAGGTATCAAAGGTGTGAAGCAGGTATGCTAACACGGTCTCCAGGTCCCCACCAAATTACATTTCTATTGTTTTTGCACTCCCTTGCTCCTCTTCTGGACCAGCCCTTATCTTTGTGTTTGGTTATTTTCGTGGCTGCAGTTTACAGTTCTGCATGGGTCTGAATATCCCTATTGTAGCCTGCTTTGAGCCTGCCACAGGTCTGTCCAAGCCACCTGACAGTCGCCTAAACCTCACCATTGCACATTTTCCCCTGTTACATTTCTTCTACTGTTTCCTTTGTGTCTTGTGTTGAAAAGGTGTAAGCAACAGAGGGTAAAAAATTGGGGTTTTTTTCTCCTTTAATGTTGCTGCAGTCATTGTTTTGAATATTTTCATTCAGTAAACCATTAAGGGATTATCAGAAAATAATTTTTTTAGTAATAAGGTTGGGCCTGATCCAAATTCACTGGCATTAAAGAAAAGGCTCTTAGTGAATTCCATGGACTTTGAATGAAGGATTAATCCCTTGGTCCTCAGACAGAGAAACTCACCAACTTTGGTAGGAATTTTGTAGGAGTAAGGAATTTAGGCACTGCATCTTGAAATATTAATAATGGTAACAACAACAATAGACCTCAATTATATAATGTTTTAACCAAAATGAAGAAGATCAAAACTTGTAAACTAATTTACTGCCTGAAGGGAAATACAGCAGTAGCTCACATAATATATGTAGAATCAGCTGTGTCATCCTAAAGACCTCAGATTGTTTCTTCACAAACAGCAAAAAAGAAGTTACTATAGAAGTGAAAAACATTTCATATGAGTGGATAAAGGGAAAAATTATTTCATGCATTTTATGTGTTTAACATTTCTTTTAGAGCTGTCTTTCCATGTGCTTTCATTGGAAATTACCTATATCTTATTTTCCCCACCTGGAAAAGCAACCTGAACTTCAGAAGCTGTGAATTTCCTCCCTGGAGCTTTCCTCCTCCACTCTGCCTGCATTCTGCTTTCGGGGAGCTACCAGTGTCCAACACAACAAAAGCATTGCCTGCCCCATGGAACGGGGAAATGCGATGCTGTGTGGTCTGGAAAGTCATTTAAACAAGATTATATTGTTCGCGGGGTGCGGAATAACCCCGCCAGCACAGCACAAAGAAAACAAAATATAGCCGAATGAAATCAATTGGATTTTAGGGGCTCTTCCCGGTGTCAGCAGGTGTGAGGGGACTGCAGCAGGGAGGAAAGCTCCGCTCGGAAAATGCCATCAGCGCATCGCAAACAAACACCTCATCAGCACCGCGCCTGTTTTCTTTGGGACCTTCCCACGCTCCGCAGCTGAGCTGGGATGGATTTTTAATTGGAGAAGGAGAGCGATTTTTTTTTTTTTTTTTTTTTTTCCTTGC